>NW_008795317.1:1878194-1884573 GCF_000699145.1 Aptenodytes forsteri | reverse complement strand
AAAAAAAAAAAAAAAAAAAAATGATGTAAATAGCAACAAACAACAAAAATATCACTAGCAAAAAACCAACAATGTGTGCTTTTACTCTAAGTTTTGTGCCAGAAGGTAGTAGCTTTCTAAAAATAAAATTCAGAGTGCATTTCAATACCTAATCTTTTGGAACAATCCTTTATAGTTAAATGATACAACAGGAAAATGAAAGATAAGCTTCACTACTTTTGACATGTTGCTGACACTAGATGAACTACAAAGAAGTACGGTAAAGCCTGTAACACATGTTCCAAAAAGGAGATATAGGAATTTCCTGGTGTGATTTTACATATTATTAAAATAGGACAAGGGTTACTGTATAGCACTCTTTACAAACAGACACATCGCTTACACAAAGAAGTTGACAGTAAGTTCACTGTACTCCTTACCTCCTCTTACGCAAAGGCACAATGAGCCTTTGCTCTGAGGCCACAGTAGAAACAGCTCCAACGTCCAACTCATTCAACTCTGACCTTTTCTTATCAAGACAGCTCACAAATTACACACAAACTTCCTCTTACAAACAGCAAAATAAATTCAAAGATCCCTGCTTGATCTCAGCATCACCTACACATAAATCATACACATCAGAAAAAGCTGCATTTAAGCCAGGGATTACCTAGAAACTCAACACATAGCCATAGCATAAACCAAAAATTTCTGTGTGGTACGTTGCTATCCAAATCCACTGAGTCACATCAGGTATTTTTGCACACTCAGAGAACACACAAAACAGGAACAATTTTGTTTCTCCGTTTCACACACTGCCTGACCTCAAAAACATGAGTTGTTTCCCCCACGCCCCTCCCTGCCCAGTCCTCAGAGTAGTAACCAGTCCCGAAAACAAAATATTGCCAGTTAAAAATCACACTGTAGTAACAGAGGAGGGTAGAAAACAATGGCAGGGTTAGAGGCACAGATAAGTCTCCTGAAATAACACCTCCTGCCTTATTTGGGGCAAAAACATTTACTTTATCTCATCTGCTGTTCTCCAGCTTCTGCTGCACTTCCTGCCCGAGGAGAGGGGCCGACTTGTCATGAGAAGCAGCACAGACAGCACATGCTGTCTGCACCGAGGAAGTGTTGTCACAGCAACTCCACCTGTATCCTTTACAGTTCTGGAAGACAAAAATATTCACATTCTTAGAAGATTAGAGGAGTTGAGGCTGTTGACTGATGAAATGGAAACAAAGAAGATTTTGAATTAGAGAAAAAAGAAGTATGACTGATGAAAAAAATTACAGAGTAGCCACTACTTAATCACACGTACAAATCAGCCAATAAATGTTAAATCACTTGAGGGAAGAGGAGAGGGGACACAACTAAAAATCCAAATCTCAATTTTACTCTACTTGGCTGAATAACAAAGAAGGAGGAAAGGGAAATTCTCCTCGCTTGACAAAACTTGACAATTCTCAGACACTCTTTAAATGTCACCTTGCTGGCTGACACAGAACAGTTAACAGGCAATACCTTAGGATTAGTTCACTTTTTATTAAGCACTGCATCATTATGCCAGATTATGCCAGTAAGCATACTCACACCACTCAGACTTTTTTGTGCGTGGTAACAGAGATGTATTGCTCTTCCTTTCATCAGCCCGCAGCCCACCAACCTGTCCAACATTATTGCAAGACTGTGTGTGTTGGCAAGAGGCTGAAACAGAAGGTTTTGACGAGTTGCCCTCTTCACTGCTGGAATATGAAATACTCCAACAAGCACAACTCTCAAGGAAACCCCTTCCCAAGATGCACACAACCCTGCTGACCACATGGAACACCTCTCCCCTGGTGCTCTGACAGGCAAAAGAGCACTGACGGTTGCTGCAGACAGAAGACACTCACCCTCCACCAGCTCCTCCCCGTCCCCAGCCAGAGGTACAGGCTGGGCACACACCACTGCTCCCTACAGTGGGACCGAGCTGTGCGGAGCAGAGTGAAGCACAAGATTAGTATCATGAGTATCAGGACTGCATTGCTAACCGATTACTCTGCTGTCCTAGAGACTTCCAATTGCAATACCACGACAACACTATCACAGGCTAATGCTAACTTCTGCATTTAGACAGCAGGAGAAGACAACAAAACAGTTTGTTTAAGCGTATTTAAGCAAAGCAAGCTTTTCTCTAGCAGTCCTATTTTTAGCGATTTGATTAGATATAGGGATATTAAACTTTAGTCTGCAATAGTTACTTGCCCAAAGAAGTTCAAAACCAGAAGATGGTTGCTTTAAAACTAGTTTCATAGGCGAGCAAGAGGTCATCAGAAAATCACCACCACAGATATGCTCCATCTCCCTCCCATAACCACTAAATAGTGCAGTAGATGTTTCTGGTTTACTTGTATATTAAATGACAAATTATAGTATGGGGAAAAAAAGGTACTTGCCAACAAAGGATCAAGCACTCTCGAGTTTGCTTTTTTTAGAATGCATCTTCCAACAAATGCAGGAAAATATTTAGAAGTGTTACTCAAAGGTGCCTTTCAAATCACACTAATATGCAGATTCCGAGTGTCCTAACTGAACAGCTCCTACAACAAGAGCAATACGTTGTAGGCCTTTCTGAAAGCATATAAAAATTAAATAACACTGCCAGACTATCTGAACATTTTTCATAAAAAGACACTCAGTTTTCCTTTTCATAAGAAACACTATAGAGTTCAAAAGAACAACATATTATTTAGATATCATATAGAACAAGATATTTATCATACTCTGCCCTTTAAAAATCAAAGGCAACCAATTATACCCAAGTTCTCTCTCATACTCGCATCTTAAGAAGAAAAAGATTAGGGAAAGGAAGTGACCTTTACAATTTCTCCTCCCATTCCTTTCTTTATTTTGCTTGACAAGTTATACACTATCTCTTTACATAGCATCAAGTGCATCTGCAAACAGAAGCACCTACGTTTATCAAAAAGCACAGATTAGAGCTGCTGATTTAGACACAGATCATGCAATTTCTGTAACAAATCCTCTAGGATCCTAACACAAAAACACAGGTTTATGTGGGGGTGGGGAGGAGAAGGGCAGACCTAGTTTGTGAGTTTTCCTCAGCTCTTCCAGCTTTATTCAATAAAATATATCAACAATTACACAACAGCAGCAAAGCCCAGAAGGAAAACCTAGCACTCACCATATTTTCTTCATTCGGTGTTGAGCTCTCTTCTACACATTACATACAAACTTACAGGGGAAAAAAAAGTCCACCCTGAATCTACTTTGCAGGCTGAGTTTAAGTCCCTAATTACAAACGGTTTATGTCACTTCTCACCCAACAGATGACCCAAGCTTGGAAGGGGAAGAAGTAAATAAATTAAAAAACTGAAACACACCTTCAACACAACTGAAGCAGAACACTACCTCCAACTAAAAGACAAGTAAACTTATTTAGCTGGTTACCCTCTCAATCAAGAAGAAAAGCAAAAAAAAAACCAACTCACCAACTGCTCTGCTACTCAAAAAGAAAAATCCTTAATCTTTTCAATGAACCCACACATACCTAATATCTTGTATTTACTTTTGCAAAGATGGAACATACTGAAGCCTATCTTTGACTCAGTTTTTGGAACTGAAAACAGAAGAATTCTGGAGCAATGTCTCTTTCAGATGCACCACTGCAAGTCTTAGACACCAACTCTAATAAAGCAGTATTTCAGTTCTGAATTAGTTATGTCGTACTCTATAAAAAGAGGGGACCTAGCAACAATCTTTTATAAATCTATCAAGCTGGAAACAGACACATAAATTACTCTATGTATGTTGAAGCCAGAAAGATACGCTTTCCAGGTTTATTCTGCATGTGGTGGTGAGCACTGATGAGGGTAAAGAAAGAATGAACAAAGAAATAAGCTATTCTTGCTATTTTGTAGCTTTCAGTATAAAACATGTTAACGACTTTGTATCAAATAAAATATATTTAAAGTGAGACTTCGTACAAGCGTTCGCTTAAAATCCTCCCCAAAACAAAAGCCATGCTCTATAGTGAAAAGCGAAAAGAAGGGCCTCCTTACCCATACATCATCCCAGAAAACACTTCTGTGTAGCTGTTTGTAAATGATACTTCAAACAAACATACTAAGACATTTCAAGACTGTAAAACAAAGGATTTCAAATTGTCAAGATACATCAGCAACACCAATCAACAGATGCTTCAGGAAGACTCTAGGATATGCAGATCATGCTAAGACCACTTTCCAAGCAATAGGCAAAAGAAACCACACAGTTCTGCAGTCAGCAGTAAAACTATCCCAAGGAAACTGCTTTCAAAAATTGACAACCATATTGTCATGGGACAATGGCTTGAATTTTAACTAGCACGTTCAATATACACAGCGAATCCCCGGGGTCATATGCTGTATGACTTTAACATTACCATTATGCCCATAAACTTTCCCATTTCCAATTAATAATACACATTACGCCTTGAAAGTCAATCCTTCCTTCTGGAAGGCCTTTGTGCTTTAAGGCATAAAGTAGACTTTTAAAAACATACCTGCCACTGCAAATACTATGTGGACTTCTTTTAATGAGCAAATACAAACATATAAAAAGATTTTTAAAACAGCGTATCTGGAAAAGCTTGAGCTGTACCAGGCAAGGCAATTTTGAAGCAGTGCAACATTGCGACAGTTCTAGCCCCATAGACCAGAATCTAGCTTGCTGCTGCCACCATCTCCTTAAGAAGAACTGGAAGCTCACCTAGAGTATCCACAGAAACTTTGTGCATCTCGGAAAGGCACACGACAGGGTACCAAAAAGGCACATTATCACAGAGGCTTCAGCTCTTGTAGCCTAACAAAAAAAGCACTCCATCTGGGTCAACACTGACTTTCTGACTAATCAGGAGTCTGACCAGACTCCAGAGCTGTGTGCTGCCATTCCTTTTTTTCCTTGTTTACATGGACAAGACCTGTGGATGCAGCCTGGGCAGAAGAGAGGGAAAGAATTTTAGGAGGACTGTTCATATTTTGCACTCAGTAGATCAATTTCCTCCCCTTTCCAAGGTCTAAGCACATACAAAGAATTGATGGCTGTTTTCTTGCACAAAGTGCAGTAGCCAGGATGAAAATCAGTGCATTCAAGGACAAGACTAGAGCCTTCCTTAATATTTCAGTTCAGTCCATCACCTTGATGAGCCTATGAATACTAACAAGCAAAAATAAGTTCAATAATAACTGCAAAGCAAGCATGCAGAGGGGAAAAAAACCTACAGATTCTGTAATTAGCTCTGCTAACAGTAAATGAAGAGCCATACAGTCGAGAAACATTGCGTATCACTATTTGTATGAAAGAGCTTCCCTCTGTTTCCTTCCATTCTGAAGCAGCAGAAAAGACAGTCACTGTTGCAAGGAATAGAAGACCTACTCTTCTGACACGAGCTTCGTGTCAAACTTCTCAGCCTTATGTCCTGATAGTTTTAAGTGGAGATGATTTAGAGATACACAGACTTAATAAAGAAAAGTTTGGCTCTATCAGCTACATGCACAGTACGAATCAACTCTCTTTTGAAGAGATGTACCTTTTTCGTGTAATGCTAAAATAAAGCGATCAAGATACTTAGGAAAAATCGTATTTCTGATTATACCAAGACAAAATATTGATTGAGAAACTCTTACTTAGCACATAATAAGTTTGTACCTACGAATTAAAAAAACGTTTCAGTACACTCAGCATCTCAATCCAGAAATACAATGCATCTGTGTAAGAAACCTGAAAGAAAAACATCCACACATCCACTATATTTAGATATTCCCCTACACGTCCCCATATGAAAACATCTATGTTTTAACACTTAGTTACATCTTTATATTTGTACATTTTAAATTAAGAAGACATTCTTACCTGTATATCCTGCCCACCAGCCCCAGGAAGCCACCATAGCTAAAAGCCACTTAAATAATACTCCTTCGATATACCAGAAGCTTTTGCTATCCAACACTCGGAGAGGCTGCAGCATAATTAAATACAAGACGTAGGACGGAATAGCAACCAGGTTATTGGCGACCATAAAAGCGAACCTGAGGAGTGCTTTCAGACAGGTATAGCCCACCCGCTGGGCCTGCTCTAGAGTCACGGCCATTCTCTTCACAGCGGAGGGCGCGGGACCGTCCTACGGGGAGAGGAAAAACAAGGCACAGGTAGCGCTTACCGAGCGGGGCGAGGCGAGGGTGCCTGCCCGCCGGCCCCAGACCCAGCCCGCTCCCACCAGCTGCCCGCGCCTGCCGCCGCCGTTCGTCACCGGGGGAGAAAGGTCCCCCCGCTCCAGGGGGGCACGCAGGAAGCGGCACGACCCTCCAGCCGGCGCCGCAGCGGGGGCCGCCTCACCTCTCCTCAGCGGGCTCCGAGG
>NW_008795317.1:1832538-1877280 GCF_000699145.1 Aptenodytes forsteri | reverse complement strand
CCCCCGCTCCGCGGAGGGGGCAGAAGCAGGGGCTGCTCCTGCGGCGGCCCACCAGGGCTTCTGCTCCCGTCCCGGAGCCCGGCGGGGCGAGACCAGGACGGCCGAGGAGCAGCACAGCCCGGCCCCACGAGCCCCTTGGCGACCTACTGCTTTAATCCCCCTCCGCAGCTGTTTTCGTTAAAGTTGGGTAAACGAGAAAAGTGGAAGAGGGGACACTGTCACAGGTCCCCTCAGCACCACCAGAAAGACTCCTCTGGCCCAGACAGCAACAACACATTTTGTTTCATTGCTGTAGTTCTAAGTCCCTTTAACATGCTTCTTATAGATCAACTTTTGCAGCTTTTTCCTTCTCTCTTATCCCTCCCCTGCAGCCACAAACACCATCTTCTGCTTTTAGAAAACCCCTGCAGAGGTCTGTGATCTACGCTGACAGTTGATCCCAGCCCAGAAGCAGCTGAGGGGGGAGACTGTACAGCCCCCTCCACAAAACCGCTCCAGGGTAAGGAATTTTTGTCTTCTGTGCAACTGCATCATCCCTTGTAGCGACACAGGACTGTTGCCTCTCGTCTGTTCACTGTGCCTGTCGGACACAAGTCTGCTCCTGTCTTCTCTGTAACCCCTGTACAGGCTGTGGAAGAGTACTGTCAGACCTCCTTCAGCCCTCTCCAGACTTACCAGGCCTGGTTTCCTCAGCTTAGTTCAACTATTATAATACCCACACGGAGCAGAAGGGCTTGTGCAAGTGATTTTAACTCTGTTTGGATTCTTAAGGAATAGAAGCAGATGAAAAAAACAACTACACCTTAAGAAGGAGACATGCTAGAAGATCTTTTGTGCTGGAAAAAACCCAAACACTTTAAAATTGTGATACTTAAACTGAAAAACATAGCTTTCACATACAAACTATGCCATGCGTAAAGCTAGTCCACTGTTTCCTAGACAATGAGTCTTCAGAGATGACTGTACCATCAACAAAATTAAATCCCACCCTCCATTCCAGGAAGAAAACAAAGTTGTTATTGCAGATAAATTTCATTTGAGAATTTAAAAATGCAAACAACCAAATAATGCCATCATGTTCTATTTGAGCAAAACAAAACAAAACTGCTGACCTTCTTGACAAAAAGGACACATCTTGCATAAGTGTTACCAAGTCTGGGTTATTTTTTTTTTTTTACTATCTATGTTATTTTTATTACTAGGTTAAATCTGACAGTTGCATCAGTAATCATTATGGAGTCAGCTTGAGCTGTTCTGAAGTGTTACCAGCTTCAGCAAGACAATTTTTAGGCCATAATTAAAGTTACATTTTAATTTTTACATCCCAACAGCAAAATGAAGCCTTGTTTATATATTATTCCAAGATGAAAAACGTGAGTTATAATTAATTTTTATAAAATTTGGTATTTCTTAATAATTTTATTCACACTGTACAATTTGGAACAATATTCTCAAATCTGATGCATCAAAATGAGGGACCGCAGAAATTATGTTAGACAACTAATGAATTAGACGATTTATATTGCAGAAAGAAATTGCACATGGGGAAGCAAGCATACAAAGCATTCTTTGTCAGAGTGACTGCCTTAACGCTTAGGAAGCTGTGGTTTAGCATTTTGCTGAATGAGCTAGTAGCAAAGACCCACCCCTACTCCTCATTTCCTGGCCTTCACATGGACAACCCAAGCCCTAGGAAGCGTGCACAATGAAATACCCCTTACGGATCTTGAGAAGCCTGCTGCCTGTCATCCAGTCTGAGCCTCTGAAGAATCCTTTCTAGTATAAAGTAACACGTACGTGTATATATGTGCCATTACTGCAAACAAAAAGAAGGAAACAACTAAGCAGCAGAAATTTTTTTCATTTGGTCAATAACTGTTAACGCTGGAGCTCAGAAGTTTCACAACTGGTTTTTGGTTTTGATTTTTTTTTTTCCATCTGATTTCTGGAAGCAATTCCTCATGATCTCTGAGCTTCATGAGCTTTCATTATATATTTTGTCATTTTTCTATTATAAATGCAAAAAAGGCAAAAGATTAATATAAGCAACTCTCAATTTGTGGCCTTTTTAACCATTTCTCTAAAGTTTACGTGTTTTTTGACTGAATACCCCCCCTGTAACTATGTCTTTTCAGCCTCGCAGAAATACTGACAGGGATGTCACTACTGATCACTGTAAAAATACATTTTAGTGTGCTTATTAACTGGTAGATACAGATACTAACATTGGTAATATTAGGTGATTAACTGATGTCAAGGACTGCTGGAGCAGATAATTAAATATTGGAGTTGGCTCCCACTCACCTCCAAAAAAACCTACAGACCAAAAAACACAGAAAAAGAAGGTTAGACTTATTCTTGCCTATAAGAAGTAAAAACATGTTATTACTGAGGTGGCGATGCTACACAGTAATAAACAAAAACATCTGTTACATTCAGTTACTTTAAAAAGTTATCCTAAACAACATATAGGTTATTGCAAGGGATCTGCACAGTCTGGAAGATTCTTAATTCACACAGGTTGGATTTGATCACTGTATCTGGCTGCAAGGTTCAAGCCAGGTTTTAGTCATAAACTCCTTGAGAGGATTTTGAAGAAGATAACATTTTTTGTCTCTGAGTACACTTCAAGATGCGATTAGCCACTGTCACTCTCTCATGCTGCCGTTCAATGGCACGTATTTGCATTCCAACTTTGCCGTAGCGTTAGAGTTGCTTGCAAGCAAGGCTGTGAGGAGAGAATGCATCGCAGACATTCAAGTAGTCCATGAGTCAGAGAGGCATGGGTAACCATAATGAAATCCAGGTTCAAAGCTGTAAACACCAAACCAACTAAAAGATTTGTTTCTGGAGTTCAGAAACAGCAAGTTTTGGAATGCTTTTGAACCTCTGCCTGGGTCAAAGATTGGGAAATAAAAAAAGCTGCTCGTTTGTCCCAACCAGATTCAGTCAGTTCTCCCTGCTTGCTTTCCTTGTAGCAAACTGAAGTCACAGAGGCCACATGGTCAGAGGAAAAAAAAAAAAAAGGGTTAGGAGGATGCACTCGTGTGCTGATGACACTAAAACCAAAATTGCCTTTAAAAATCATAAAGGCCTGTCATACAGAGAGCGAAGACAAGAAAATAGCCTGGGAAACCTCAGAAATTCTACAGAGCAGAAAACAACTACCATCTCCAACCTCTCAGAAATACAATTTCCCAAGTAGCAAGTTGCTCTAAAATTTTATAAAAAACAATACTATGACAGAAAAGATGAAAGTAGACAAAACTGCCGTGAGGAACTACAAAGATGGGAGCATGTGCAGAGCACAGACTGCTGGAAGATGCATAACATGAAATAGGGCGTGTACTCAAGGGAGCATAAATCCAGAAAGCATCTCAAGTGAATTAAGTAGTTAGCATAGATTTAGAAAAATAACAGTTTAAAGAAGCACCAAGAAGAACTTAACTACATTTTCTATAGGCTGCAATAAAGAAAGAAGGGAAAAGAACCGGTCAGGAAAAAAAAAAGGAGGGGAGGAAGTTGTGGGCCCTTCAAAAAAAGGGAAAGATATAATTAAATTTTAACCTCCAATTCTGAGCTGCTTTACAGAGTGTAAAATACCCTGGTGTGGAGGATTTTTGCATTGCTGTCTTCAGAACATTAAACATTTCATTCATTTTTACAATAACAGTTAAACCTTCCAAAATATTCTGTAACAGTAGTTTCCATTATGTCCTCTGTATGAGAGGCAAAGTCACCTCCATTCTCCAAGTAAATTCTTAAGTTTAAAGGACGGTATCAGTCACTCCATCTCTACCAGCTGTACCTCAGGAGGAACGGAGGAAACATGCTTGTTAAAGTCCCTTGATCTTCAGTGGCAAGCTGTTCTTACATCCTCTCTCTTACTCATCCAACAATAGACCATGCTTTTAAAAAAACTCTACTTTCAGTAATCTTTTAGATACGTGAGTTCCTTTTGAAGACTCACATCCATTTATCACACACAAAATGCAAAACCCAGGCCATTTTCCCTTTCTGATTTTTCTCTGGGAAGTAAATGTTATCAAACTATTTGACCTTTCGGTCAAAGATGCTTTTATTTGCATCTTAATTCTTTTAAGGACACTTCAAGGTAACATGAAGGAGCCGTTAAAATGGAAGTAAATTGTGGCATTGACTTTAACACTTGTTACATTCCTGTATTTATGTAAAAAGGCTTTAACTGACCTGACACAGGGGTCAGCCCCCTCACAAGCTCCCTTCCCTTGCCCCCCCTCCAGATCCCACATGCAGTATCCCTCAACCAAGATCAGCCAGCTGCAGACAAGTCAGCCTTGCCAGTTCCTACGGTTCTAGCATACAGTTGTCATTTTTGTTCATTTTCTCTAATATTTTAAGCTCTTGGATGAGAGCATAAGTTTTTTCACATTAAAAAAATTATAGGCCTCGGAGAAAATATGTCACAAGTGTGACCAAAAATTTCAGGCTCATGATAAATGCACGCTTCGCCCCCCCTCCCCTACCAGCTTGAGTTGACATCAGACCTCAGACAGTGTTAGTTCTAACAAGACTGCAGGATGCCAAGTTAAGGCCTTGATTTGTTTTAGGGCCATTTTTTTCCTGGGTGAAGGTGGCAAAGAGGATTTCCTGGTTTTAAACAAGCTACCTATATAAACACACAACCAAAGAAACCAAAAAGTAATTGCTAGGGTAAGAGGGACTAAACAAACAGAAGGTATTTCTCCTGAGTAAATGAAAATAGCATTGAAGTAGCTGTGTCATGTTGTTGGACCCCAAATTTGTTTTGTATTTTTTTAATTAGGAATCAAAATATTACGCAAGTTAGATTGTGACATAGTTCTTCAAGTTAATATTTCATTCCAAAATTTTTGTAAGCCTAAATGAGACCAAGTAAAGATTTTATAACCAGGTATTACTGCATTTGTAATTTTGCTCTAGGGAATTTTATACAGTTAGACATGGACAGAAGAACAAACTTTAACTCCAGTGAGGAAACATCCCCTCACATTCCACTCCAGTGCAATGCTTCAAATTCCGTCCAACAAAGTAAAAATTAAAATTCGACACACAGCTTCTGGGGAGAGCAAGCCGAGCCATAGCCAAGGAGGCCATATGACATGGAAGACACAGCTACGCTAAATCAGTATAAGTACACATTATCAAGTGTGCTACCGGGGAAGAGAGAAGACGACTCCCATCTAATGCTGGGTCTGGCTATGCTCCCATCACTGTCTAGTAAATCCTGCAGCAAAATGGATCCCTATACAGTGAGAAATCTCAAGAACACGTGTACTGCACTCTCCCTGGTCTGCACTTCAGATTGAGCTCATCTGTTGGATTACCGCTGCCCCATTTAACTGGCCAACATAGTTGGGCACTCTCTAGGGGAATGTATTTTTGTCCCATTTGATAGCTAATTCTTATTTACCACGTGTTTTACAATGGTTTCCTGAGGCGAAGGCAGTGTCAAAATACGTTTGTGTCCATACCCAGCAAATCAAGTGATAGTTCAAACTTTTTCAGGTGGAGATTATGTTCTAAAATTTAGAAGTACTCTTTTATGCTTTGTCAAGGGTTTGTTTCTAACTATTTTTGGACACGTTTATTTCCTTTGTAGCACAAAAGCAGTGTGATAACCAGTATATGTGCTACTTTCACCACAAAGAATCTAAAGAGACTCTAAGTATAAGCTACAGAGGGGGACCAAGCCATATGATGCTTCAGTCAAGGCTATCCTGGTCTCTCAAAATAATTTGGGTAGATTTATGTCTGAATGTACTTACTCTTTCTACAGCATAGCAAGACCAAATCAAGGAAGTTTGGAGCTGGATGAGAACAGCACACTCATCTTTTGTTCATGACCTTCACCATTTGTAAGAAAGGTGAAAAAACAGAATGCATCCCATTTGAACAATCTGCCAGTTAATCAAGTCTAGCAGAAGGTGAGGTAGATGTAACCATCTCTCCCTTTCTTCTACCAGCTATATGCAAATTTCATAATTTTCCACTTAGGCAGAGCTTGTTAGCCTTTACAACAGTGCCACTCTTGGATTTTCCATCTTAATCTGTTTTACATAAAATGTATACATCATCTTTATAAATTTTTTGGTTGCTTTTGGTCTAGCATATCAGGAATATAAGCCCTCTTGTTGCAGCTACATGTTCTGTAACTCTCATGCAGATCCGGTAAGATTACTTGTAATGTATTTCACAGTTGTCTAAATCAGTATCACCTTCAAACATGGAGAGGTGAGCTCAAAAAAAAGTTAGGTTTTAAACAGCTAAACCCCTCAAAAGATATTTCAATCTCCTTAAAGACACAGAAGTTAACTTGAAGTTCCCTTTTCTGGCTACAATTTTCATAAGGGTGTGAGATAAGCAGGAACTTAGTACCAACCATAGAGGGACAATGCCTTGAGTCTCAGATTTGTGACTTTGTTTGTTTCAACAAAATACACATTTTGATGTGACTCTCAACATTGCAGTAATCTAATATATACATCTCCCAACAGGAAAAAAAAAAACCCCTGTTGTTCCTGCTATTACAATGCCATTTCATACCATACTAAATTTTCCCATACCAACGCCTGTAACTGTGAGCTGAATAATTCAGATGTTTTGAGGTGTTTAATTTCTCATTAAAACTAAGCTGAAGACTTTGACAGAGACCACTTATTAAAGATGGGTAACAGATACACTGCAATGCAACCAGATGGTCAGCAAGCAACCCTTTTATTTGTTACTGTATGTAATGTGTTTCTGCCATACTGTGTCTGTCAATCAATGGGCAGCTTAAGTAGAGCACAACAAAGCTGGGTTCTCATCTCAGTCACACAGGTGTTTTTCACCCATTGACACTACTGTCACCAAGGTAAGTTTGAGCTGCAGGTTTGCTTTTGGTTTGTCTGGGGGTTTTGGTTTTTATTGGGTTTTTTTTGTTGTTGTTTTGTTGTGTGGTTTTTTTTTTTAAAGAAAGGAGCTCTAGAGTTACAACTAGTTATTGAATCTTTAACCTCTGTGTTAGTTTGGTTATGAAATCTTTTATCCATGACACACTGATTTAGTTCAATCGTATCTACAGAATCATATCACTTCAGGCAATGATGATATGCTGATTATATATAAGCTTGCACTTTGCAAGATTTTTTTATAAGCCCATAAAGTTTGCATATGGAAGCATGGTACAAACACAAAGATGAAGCCAGCCTGTCTTTAGGCAGATGGGCCTCCTAACATTTTCTAGCTATCACACTGTTTTGCTATTAGCCATTTCAAAAACACAAATGTAGTAAAAACAGGGACTTGACTGCACTGAATTAATCTCTAATATTTTTCTCCATCTGTACTGGCAAATTTATGGTCCCGATCATAAAGATCACATGCTGTGAGGTCAGTCATCAGATGAAGCTCCTATTGTCTTCAAACTCGTTCAAGTTCATTTCAAGTCAACGTTTACCAGACTGACTGACTTGGGTTTTGGTGAACTCTTATCAACATCCAGTCAGTGTCTGTGGATCAAGCCTCAAACACAAGAGAACTAAATAAATACTTATTGCTGTTAGTAAGATGATTCTCACACTTAAATCTCTAGTGAATAGCTTGTTATAAAATTAAAGAGGTTTTCAGACTACTTTATCCTTCTTATGTTTGTTGGATTCTATATCATTACAAGCTAAAATTAATATTGATGGTTCAGAAAAGTGGTGTTTTTTCTAGTTGAAAAAGAAAGTAGAGAGTCCAACGTAACAACAGCCACCTTTGTGGGGGAGTCTATTTGTCCATGTGCTGAATTCCAGCAACTTCAAACAGCACTGTGCAAAGTGCAAAGATCCATCCCATTTGAGCTGACTGAAGAACTGGGGACAAGCTATCAGGTCCGATCCAAGGTCCAGTGAGAATTTCTAGGAAGTAGGTATTGTAAAATAAATACCATCACTGAAATTGATCAGGACCAAGGTCTATTAAAAAAAAAAAAACAAAACAAAAAACCTACACTTCATCTTCCCTCCCCCAATTTAGCACAGCATGCAACCTCTCCTTGCCTTATGATGCCACATGCAGCTTTGCAACTCTTTTGCTTAGCTTCCTCAAGACTATGTTTAACTTAGTTACTGAAAGAAGGTAATGATGAATATGTCCATGCTGCAAGCTAGTTAGGCAGTTTTTGCACAACCTGAAGTGGACTGAATAAATAGTGCAGCACTGGGAAATCCAAAAGAAGTCACATCGTAATTTGCATTTAAGCTACATTCACCCACATCCTCTACAGACTCACTACCTGCTTGTTTCATGGCTGGAAATCAATACTGCTGTCTCTCTGCTGAATGTAGTAGAATACTGTTGTCCGTTGTTAACAGCAATTAATCATTTCCTTGGGAAAAGTTCAGTTAAAGCTACTGTTGGCATTGGTTAATAGGTAATCATCAATTAAGTTAGATAACACTATTAGGCATTAAAAGGTAGCCTTTTTTTTTTTTTCTCTGTCCAGAGTTAAAGGTGTAGGAGGAGGTTGAATTCCTTATACATCTTAGTTGTAGTTTCACATTGTTTATCATCCTAAGCCAGGGAAAGTCCCAACATGCATCGGAGGGAGAGGAAGGGAGGAGGCTGCATTACAACCACCATGTCATATGATTGGCATCAACAAGGCGGCCCCTTCCCGTCCTCCCCACAGCAAATCCAAGCTAGGCCACTTTATCCTGATTTATACTAGCCAGCAGCAAAGACTTAAGCAACAGTCCTCATCAGTCAAAGAGGAATTTTAATCTAGAGAGATGAAAGTAATGCTTTTATATGCTTCTTACCACAGACATCGAAGACCAGTTTCCTTAAGTCTGTGCCACAGCACAAACATGTTTTAAGGGACTCACACTCCATGTTTTCATGCCACAGAGTCAAGTGCTGCCCAAAAGCTCCGAAGGTTGGCATGTGCAGTAAGTGCTGGACATTGTTCTTCCTAAAATACCACAATTGTTTATCATTAGTGCTATTGATGCATTTCAACTTAATAAAATGTTATAAAAGCCATTACACCATTGTTAACTGTGGCTAAGAAAAGCAATCCTAATGGCATGGATGAATCCAGCCAGACCACGAGGGATTACATAGCTTGATTTGCTCAGCCTAAGTCTCATAACAAAAAGGCAGAAGGAAACAAAACTAAGGTTTCAAAATGATCAAGACATAACTGTAATACTACTTTTGCTTAGATTTATTAATCTACCATGTCTTTAGGAAAAAATGATTAAAGAACATAAAAACACAACAGGAACTCCCTTTACTACACAGAAGCAATGCAAGGGGAAAAGAAAAAACCTTTTCAAACTTCTGCTAAACTATTATCCCTTTTCCCCCGTATACAAATACTCTGCCCTCAATAGTCCCAGTTTCACTGAGCTCCTTTGGACACACATACACCCTTGTCAATCCCACTTGGCCCAGGCTGTGGCTGATCCAACCTACCAGTGTATTATGCCTAGTGCCTCACACTACCTCAAATGCAACACTTTCACTAAGGTCCCAGCTTTCACCTCTTAGCGCTCTATAGCCCCAAGGGTTTGAATGGAAGCTGGGGCCAAAAGAGCCCAGAGCAGGAGGAAGCAGAACACGGCCTGTCTGATGGCATATTGCATAGGACATAATACCTGCAGCATACTTACACCTGGACACTCACCACATTGTTCAGATGGGGATGCATCCCCGGCTTTGAGAGTTAAAAAATGGTAGTTAAATGAAGTTGAGATTGATAAATGAAGTCTGGTTATTGGTATAACTCAGGTCTTTCTGCTTGCTTCCACTAATAATTGTCAAGACTGACAGACAGTAGTGAAAGCCACTATAATTAGATTTTGGGGGGGAGGAGAAGAGGAAACAGGCTGATGTGCTGAGGTTCTGAAAAATTATCAAACAAGATGCGACTTGTGTTAATGCTGAGTGGTAAAATGACACATCACAGCAAATTCAGTATCATAGAACCATAACTGCTTATCACACTAAGCTGTGAGAACTTTGTACTGACTTAATTGAGGTCAAGATTTAATTGCATGTGTTTTAGATAACATTTCTAAATGGCAGCATCTGTCTAAAGAGAAGACATTAATTCAAACCTTTTAGGCCAAAAGTTTACAGAGAAGCTGAAAGTTCCAGTCAGAGCAAAAATATGAAAAAAGTAAAAAGTTATCTTGTCATAAAACGGGTCTTGATTGGCAAACTGTAAGTAAGGATCAAACCAGTAATATGCTGGAGAAATAGCTAGATACAGCAAAAGTGTAGGCTTAGGTATTTAACCTACTGTTCAATGTTCTTTTCTCTGTACTTGTGCATTCCAGGGGATTCTTGCCTCCCGAAGCCAGCCTAGCATCCTTTTTTCCATTGTTAATACTCAGTGATAACTGGAGTTAGACCCTTATTAAAGCAAAGCTGGTAAAGATAAACACAGAAATAAAATCCAGCAGTTGAAGAACAAATTGTATTGGGATTTATCACAGCTTGTTAGTAAGGATTCTCAAGCTTGAGTGGTGAAGAAACAGGACATACTATGGGGTGGTACTTTAATTCCAGGCTATCTTGGTGCCTGAGATCACCAGCTGACAGCCTACTAGGGAGCAACCCTAGCTAGAGCAATGTCTTGGACAGGGGAATCTGCATGAGAATCTACCATGCCCAGCTGTTTCTTTTCCTGAAGGCAGGGAGGAGTGGAAGCAGAGGCTTGACACCTTCTAGTGCCACATCAGCTACTGCTGTCTCAAGCTGGGGTGGAGGCCGGTAATTTGGAGTATTGCGAATTGTATTGCACATTCCATTCACTACAACACACACTCTTATTGTGGTAACTTCTGTCTCTGAATGGAGGTAGTATAGGAGTTTACATTCCTTAGATATTGATCATCTCTCCCCTAAGGATGGGGTAGACATTAAAAAAACAAAAACAAAAAACAACCCCAAAAACCCAAAACAACACCAGTCATTAGATGAGGCCACAAAAACATTCCCTGGGCTCCACTCCGATAGATGGCAGAGGCAGAAGCTAGGACTGCCAGCAAGCATAAGATATTCATGTCCCAATCAATAGCAGAAAGGCTCACATTCCAGGTGAGGAAATGCACTTGCATCTCTGCTATTTGTTATACTGCCAACCACCTTAACACTTGCTCCTAGCCGTTAACTTTTCCTAATGAAGTGTTAACATGGAAGAGAGCAGCCCTAACACAGCCTGGTCAGGCAGAGGCTGTTGCTCACTGTAAAGCAGCAAGGGTGACCCCACCACACACATGCACATTATTTCCTAGCTCCCTCTGCTCTTCCTTCTCTGACATAAATTCCCGAGTATCACAACTTTTGCAAAGATAACTTAAGGGAATGACAAAAAGAATCACTAGGTATATTTGGAAGGACTGGGTGCAAACACTGCTGTACAGGATGACCTGTTAGAAGCTATGGATTATGTCTTGAGGAGATGGATGAAAAGGTGCAAGGTAGCAGCTGGATGAAGACACAATTGAGTAGAAATCCACTTGTGAATTTGAAGAATGAAGGCAATAGATTGTAGGGAAAAAAGTTAATCAAATGTTCACATAAAATTGCTCAAATATACTACATAATACACTCTGGAAAAGCCTAAACCATTGTAGGAAGTCAGGAAGATTTGCAAATCACTACCTTAACCAACACACCCAGAAGCAGTCATTCTTCACCAGTATTTACCAGAGGCCTTAGAAAACATCACTACGTGACTTCATGATCAAAACAAAAAGATAAAAACATTGACTTGCAACTTGAGTCTTGCAATCCTGTAGTCCGGAGATCAGCAGCTGCCAAAACCTCACACTGTTTCTGGTCACTATCTTTAAAAACAGATGACAAATGAAATATCCTTACAAAATACAATGGATTAATAGTCTGTTCCAATAGGAAAGTGTTGAGAGCCACAGAAAAACCTATATATTTGTTGTTTTAGTTGAAAGCCTGTACTTTTCAAATATTACCACTGCTTTTCAGTAGAATCTCTACTTAATTAACCATTTCTTTCTACGTCTCTGTGCCCTTGTTCACAGAGCTCTTCATCCTGTGAGCTATGTTGCTGGGATCCTATCAAGCCTGTAACAGCTGATGTGGTTCACACTGAATTTCAGTTGAACTGTTATAAAAATCCTGCAGGGTTTCTACAAAGGTCATCACAATGTACACAAATGTACGTTCATTTATATCCTTTCATCATGCAAGATAAACAATATGAATTACAGATTAAAAACAGTTCATGCGAACCTAGATATTATATATACGCCAAAGACAACTTTTATGTAATCTGATCGTACTAGTCAGTGACTTCATTATGCCGGGAAACATGAGGAGAATACTCAGATTTTTCAGTCCAGTCTACAGTTTCACATATAGAGCCATTCAGTTCCAGGCCAAGTCCACTCTCAAGTACATCTGTTGTCTGCAAACAGAGTTCAACAGAGCTGCCTACATAAATGCAAAAAATCAAATTTTGAGTTTGTGATAATGCTATTGGATTGGCCATTAAAAAAAAAAAACAACACACAAACAAGCACAGGAGCATGTAAATTCCAGCTATTGCTACCAGCTAGATTAAAAAGGATGCTTATGAACAAGAGTCTAGTTTTAGCAATTCAGAAGTAGTTTTAGACTTGATCAAGTATGCTTAGTCTTTAATCAGTAGAGTTGCATTACTTAACATATGCTATTTGAATGTATTTATTAAATGCACTGTTAACATCTCCCCCCCAAAACTCAAATACCTCAAGATCCTTTTAAAATTCTCTCTTAATTCATCTTTAATCTTTGCTATTACAGAAGTGTAAGTTTGTCCAGTTTCTCTTATCTTCCACCTCCCTTCAGAGTAGCAGTTGCTTACACATGCACAAATACTTTAAAGACTTAAATTCTTGAAGAAAAGGTACAAAGCTTTCATGCATCTCCAACATACTTTAGTAAGTGGAATGCCCACTCAACTGTAGCTCCTTCTACTCCTAGGCAGTCAAAATAATTAAAGAAAGAATTTAATTAATGACATAATTAATCACAAGTCGCATTCTTTGCCATAACTGGATTCTTTGCCATTGCCTTGATAACACAGGTAAATATTTCACTCTATCAGGTTGTATGTCCTGCCAGGCTTGTAATTGAAGTGGCCTGAAAGTTTTAATATTTTAGAGTGGCACAAATGAGTCATGGTCTCGACTGCCTCTGCTGAGCATGAATTATGTACCTCGTTTTAACAGAAGTCCAATATAGAACTGTAGCAGAGGATCCTGTGCCACGTGTCAACCCTTCTACAGTGTTAACAGGATTTGTCCTACGTTGAAGGAAACTTCTGTCTACATTCTATTTAGAAATTTGATTCCTGTGAATGGCTTGTGAGTCCATCTAGACTGTTGAGTAACCAAATCACTGGCAAGCAAGTTATGTCTCAGGCAGCACAACTGTAGATTGCTGCTCTCTTGCTGGACAAAGCCCTTTCCATCTCTGTCCTGTAATTTTAGCCATCAATTTTTCATTACCAGCACCACAACTAGTATTAAGAACAGGTACAAATGAATCAGTGCTCAAACAGCTAAACTGCTATGACTAACCCAGGCTCCATAGCTTCTTTAGAAAATTGGTCAGTCTTTCCTTGAAGGTAAACAACAAAGTGAGTTATGTTTTTATACCCAGTGATCTCAATATTTCAAAACTCTAGTTTACTGAATATGTAACTTTATTAGTTGTTATAATTTCTATGAGCGCAATCAGAGGGTGTTGAGTTTTTTCTCCTCCAAAAAGTAGAGATGAGGAAATAAAACAGGTGATAATTACAGTGACACATTTTTAAATTGCTAACTTGCAATCAACTTTCATCAACTTGCAAGTCTCGCCCACACAAGTGCTCCCCACCTCCCACCTGCACTTCCTTTTCTACAGGTTCAAGTGGAAGACACTTGGCTTGTAAAACTTCTGTTAATTTCCTGTTCTGCTCTTCCTTTACTCCTTGAATGGCCAAATGTGTCAGGCACAGCCGAGTAAGACTGGGCATTTGAAGGCCAAATCAAAGATAATTGAATTGTCTAACAATATTGTCAGAAGGACAGATTTTACTGAACATTTAGTTCTTGGGTTTGGGTTTTTTTTTAAAGCCACACTTCCTAGAGTCAAGTACTAAAAATAAAAATGAGGAATGAGATTATGCAAAACATGATTTATGGCTATCGTGATTGTGGAGATGCAGCTGAAAGTAAAAGCTCAAGTGATTAAAAGTGGCATTTTTAAAATTTATTCAGATTGCATAGCAGAATATTTGAGGTGGCCAATGCCAACTTCTCCCTGGGCTGCCTTGGAGCCGCTGGAAGCAGTCTAAGATTTACAGCAGGAAGAGGGTGTCAAGCTCCCAGCAGCTTTTCATATCAAAGAATATTCACATCTCTGCCAGCAGAAGATAAGTGGTCAGACATAGGTAAGAAATCATGAATCAGAAAAACTACATTACACCACAGGTAATCAGTGGATGACTTAGCAGTAGATTATTAGCCTGTAAATGCTGTTATTAGCCATGATAAGGACAGCGCCCAGAAAGCAAAGCCCAAGAGAAGCAGAAAGGCACATTTCAGGTGATTAGGCAGGTGTCGCAGAGGGCTCTCCCATCTGTCTTGTGACAGCAAGAGCTCAGTATGTTTATACTACAGAATGGCCTTCACTGAAACAAATTTTAAGTTACCATATCCCTCTTGCTAAGCTGTTTGCTGGTGAGGTAGTGTTTACATATATACATAAATATATGCAGTGAACCATCAACATTCCTATCTGCCATTTAGTACGCTCATATCATTAAAGGACAGACCTGGACATGAGTACCTGGTCTGCACCACTGTTTTTTGTTGAGAAAAGTTTTCATTAAAAAAAAGAGGGAGAAAGATTGATTCATCAGCATGGCATTTTAAAATAGTTTTTCTCAAAAGCATTGTTGCCATGCAAGTTCTGCACTGGTTTTGTTATCTTGCCAAGTTGAACTACTATAAGTATTGCAACACACTTAATAGTCAAGGGTTGGGACCTCCTCTTTCCTGTACAAAAAGAAAAGATATCCCTTCACAAAACAACAGCACAGTATTTTGTACTTCCATAGCACTAATGAATTTCTAAAACTCTGAACAGCAAAGCATAAGGAATTAGGGTTTTGTTTTTTGTTTAAATGGGAAAGCCAACGCACAATAACTAGGTGCTTTTCTTAGGGTCAGGCCGAAATATCAGGAAGACAACTAAACCTACAGCCTTCAAGCTATCTTTGTGTTTCACCTGTATTGCCCCACTCCCCCAAAAAATAATAATAATAAAAAGTATATTTTTGTTCTTAACCTAGCATATACATGCTAACAGAAATACAAATCTAGGGGATCCATCGTGTGGGCTGTACTACCCAGATGCACTCAGAATTAAGTGCACTCAGAAATTACTACCCAACTCACAAAGAGTTTGTCCACACTAACACGCAAATGCTTACAACAGGCGAAACAAGGAAAGGTTCTGCATCTCTCTCACAGGACGCAAAGACTGTCAGGTAAATCTTTTCCTCTGCAAGGATGAAAATGCACATCAATTCTTTACTGGTGACATAGAGAGACACAAAGGAAACAAACTATCAGTGTTTGTAAGTTGCAGACAGCATCAATTCGCACTGCTTAGGAAAAAACGTGTCAGAGTGACAGCTTCACTAAATGAGTTACAATTAGCATAATTAATTACAATAGCTTTTGTTCCTCATTAAGTGAAGGAAACAGACCTTCTGAAGAGGTCAGACAACATTTTTTGTTAATTATTACAACTCCTGGAATTTCCTATCTGTCTGAGGTGGGTGACTAGCTCCGAGAGGTCTCCATCCATGTTGCTTTTCCACTTTACTCAGTGGACAATGATTAGTTCGAACGTTGTCATTTGCACAGACCAATTCCTGCAAATATGTACTCATGAAACTAGTGCCAGTGGATTTATGATTAAGTGGCTAAAGCCAGGCTTTAGCCAAAATTTCAAAGTGTTCATGTAGGAATAACACCAGTATAACTAAAAAAATAATGTGAAATCAGAACCTTGACATCCGCACACTTTAGGATTTTGTTAAACAAGGCAAGTCAGACAGTTGTCATTGCCCACAACTGTTAGCTACTACCCATATGCATTGCTGGCAGATCAGGACATATTCAAGTACACCTCACCCGCTCCAGAGCAAAGACTGACGACTCGCTGCAGGCTTGGCCTCATCCACTGCTCCACAAGGGCATTTCTTCCCTTCCGCTGCCTCGCTTGTGGGTGCTGACTCACAGCAGATGGGAAGGCCAGACAGCTGGTTGGTAACTACTGCAGTCATCTCTGCCCTCTCAAACTGGCCATGCAGAAATGCCACAGTTCAGACGTATGTGAACAGACTGTTCCCTCCAGACTTGTGTTAAATACAGAAATATACCACAGATGCATGGTCGGTCAGTCAACAGTTGATTATTACTTCTAGGATACACCATACGTCTCCCCCAGCACCTTCCTTGTACTGGCTCTGTTGATCAAGTTGCTGCACAGTCAGCCAAGACAAACCTGCTGATTCAGCTGAAAAAACACCCTAGCAGAATGAAACTGTTTTAACTGGATAAACTCATGATCTAATGCAAAGAGCAAAGACGGAGGCAGCAATAAGCAGCAGAAAGCCCCTTTCAACAACTCCACACACCTAGACTGTGTTAAGTGAAGCATGAAACTACCCATCATCTTTGGCAGAGTCCACCCATCCACGTACCATTCAGTTTATATTTACCACAGTCTCTTCTAATTCAACTGCTACTCATTGTTTTTGCCCTGTAGTTAGGTGTGTGTTAAAAGCATGGACAGCTATTAATTTCAAATTAACTGCATTCCTAAATTTAGTACTTCTAGTAAGCAGGGAAGGGATCTATATGATGGACTGCCAGCAAGTCACATACTTAAACAGTTGAGCAAAGGTATTTTAAATCAGCCAACCCACACAAGTCTTTATTTTATCTTCTTTAGAGCTTTGTAGTCACCACTGATACCCATAAAAATCTCCAGACAATTGCTGTTATTAATCAGAGTTTTAAAAGACTCTCAAAAACCCCAAACTCAAATCTGAGGGAATGTGAATGTAAGACTCCCTATGCATTAAAAAAAGATGATTTTTAAGACTGTGATGTGGCTATGGCCTAAGTTTTATTTCTACACAATAGAAGAGCTGCAGTATCTCCTTGACTGCTCTACTGGGTCACTGGTTCAGCACTGACAAAAAGAAAAATCAGCTTTTTACTATCGTTAGGTGTCCAGTAGACTAAAGAGTCTAAGAAATTGCCACAGGCTCTTTCTAGCCTAAGAAAGATTTTTCTCAAAATTCATTGAACGCTCTTCTTACCTTGTCTAAGATCCTTGGATCAGGAGGCTGAGGCTAATTGGAAACTCCATTAACATACAGCCAAGCTGTCCTTAATTTTGATAGCATTGCTTTGAGGTGGGCAAGCAAGAGGTAGATAAAGACTTTATCCTAAAAGCAAGTGAGAACACCAAGATGCTTCCTGTTTCTCAGCACTATGCTGATAATCAGCAGAGCAGAACAACTTTCTGAAGCGTGTAGAACAACTGGGATGACTGCTCACTGAAATACAGGTAATCTGTGATTTCAGTAGCGAGTTTGAGCAGCTGCTGTTTGTCAGAGATGTCCCTTGGAGCACAAAGAACTCGGGAGCTATCTAGGGTCACCACTAAGATAGGCTTGTTTCCCAGTAATACAAAACAGCACCTGGCTTAAAAATCCACATGGGGAGAAGGTAACACGACACTGTGTAATATATCTTGTAAGAAAAGCAATGTAAGGATTTTGTTTTTCCCTTGTCTTCAGGAAGCGCTTTTGTCTCTACCACTCTCTCTGCTTTGGAGGTTAATAGACCAAGGTTCTGGAGAAGTCTCCTTTTGCTTAGCATCTAAGGTTGTGTCCTTAGAGGCATCTATGTGGGTGAAGCAAGAGCAGCTCCAATAGTGCTGGCCGCTGGGTTACAGCGGTCAAACAGAGAGAACTACCAGTTCTTGGGCCCTACTCAACTCGGAGCTGCTAGGGCTCCTAAGTCCCACCCTCTACCCTCCTTTATTTTTTCCCCCCTTGCTTTGGACAATGCAGATACCTGACTACACCTGCACTGCCACAAAAGGAACAGATGGTTTTGAGAAGTTGCTGCTAAGAATTAAAAGGGCACGTGTGTAAATATGCTGATCAAGGAGACAGCAAAGCACCGTAGGCAGCAGAAAGACAGAAAAAAAATATAGCTACTTTGAAGGCAAGATGCTTCCATACTGTTGTATGAGATCTTTCTTCTATATACATACATATGCACACATTGAACATAATTCAAAAGAGATTTTAGGAATGCAATATAATTCATGCAAATCCTATCAATTCCTTCAATAAGTTTTTTTTTAACTAAAGTTGTGAACTCACTAAAGAAAATAATTTTTAAAGTTTATGCATATGTTTAAAGGACTGTTGAACTTGCTTCTAGACCTGTCCAATTCCTGTACAGTTTCACAGGATTTAAGTCAAAAGATATCCATATATCCACTATCAAATACAAAGATCTTAGCTAAATTAAGGTATTTCAGTCCTCAGCGTAAAATGAGTGCATATCAAGGAAACAAAAATGGGAAGAAAGGGAAGTCTAAGATGCCGTGAATACCCACGATGAGTGCAACTTCAGGGAATCGCTTATGAAACACACTTAAGTGACCTTAGCAGGAGATTACACTCTGAACTCCAGAGGAATGCAGAATTTGACAGGGGAAATTCCTTCCCTACCCCTTGTTGAGTTCCACGTTGCCTTGAGCAAGAGATCAGCCAGGAATCTAGAAGCGACACTTTCTTGTATGTCTGAGTACAGGTTCACAAGAACACGAGCAGTAAGTACTTCCAAGAGTAACCAGCTACATCATCCATGGAGAAGTCAGGTTAAATTCTAGAGCCTAAGCACCAATTACTATTGGCTTAATGCAGAACTGCACATACTATGAATACCTCCAGTCATATTAATTTGATCATCTCCACCCTTCCCCAGCCCAAGAATTTACCAAAGCTAGACGAAAGCATATCTTAGTCATTAAGACTAGATAATGATGTAGCTGCCTGTGTAAGGCTTTTTGTTTGAATTCTTAGCAGCAGCCGCCTCAAGACCAATGTCTAGCCACTGAGTATTTTCTTTCTTTTGCCAGTAAGTGAAAAAGATCTGAATTGTGTTCCATTATCAGCGTGCAGCTATGCTTAGTGATCAAGTTACTGCTTTATTTATTGAGAAACATTAAGGAGATTTAACTTGGGTCCATATCATAGAAGTACTTTCTAGATTCTTTGTTGCACATCTTCAAGTACGGGCACCAGAAACAGAATGCAGGATTCAAGCAAGATAACCTCCCTGCTTCTATTAATAGTCAAAGATCACATGCACTGCTGATAGCTCCAACAGCAGCTTTCTGTACATTGCTGTAACTGCAACACCTTCCCTCACTTCTCTTTGGGTATTTTGAGTCATTGATTTCTATGAAAATCTTGGTTCCTGTTTGCCAAGTGTATTTTACAGTGTATTAGGAATAACAATACACAGTGCTTGAAAACAAACAAAACAAACACCCAAAGAATAAACCTCACTACAAACCCCACATAACATAAACCACTGTGCCTACATACAAGGGCAATTTAGCAACAGGTCCAGGGTCTTTCCTGATCAGCACGCACATATAACTAACCTGCAAAAGAGCCAACATGAGAAATCCTTTAGAATGTTAGAAATTCAGATACTTGCACAGCCAGCCACCTTCCTAAACAAGCTAATTTCCAATAAATACTACTTGCCATTTCCCAGAAGATATTTACCCTCACCCTGCAATCTCCCATACATAGCATCCAGATTTTCAGACTTCAGTTATCATTTGCCTGGCTCCAAAATTGATACAAGTTCCTGGAGTTCTAGAGGCCTCTCAGATCAGGTGAACAAACTTGTTTGGAGAAGGAACAATTTTTTCAGCTGCAGCAGGGTTAATCTTACTGGCTCGCGGACAATTAGGCCTCAGGCCAGGTCAGGGCTTTCCCTGTATAAATTTTTTTCTACTAGGCTTCTCGTAAGTTTAGCTATGCACTGTGAACATCGTGTGACTTCCAAGAAAAGTCTGCTCCCCAATGTGGAAATTTCGTTTCATTTCTGAGTTGTTTTGGAATGTCGCCATCACAGGTTTCCAACAACATATTGGTCAATAACAGAGCAAGAAACACACATCCATTATGCAGGAAAAAAAACACTGAGGTCAAACAATTTTTTTATCATTACAATAAGGAGGGTTTTGTGGTTAAGACCCTGATCTATGACTTTAATGAAAAAAACCAACCAACCACAAACAGTTCAGATCTTCAATCTGACAGACTGCATGCACAACACTAGGTGAATCATCTCTTTCTGGACCATATAACTTTACATAGCAATAGGTATATGTATGCATGCATGCATACATAGCTGTATGTATACAGACACACACAACACTTAGTATATACCCATAAAAGTGGGGACAGAAACCACCACTTTCCTCAGCGAGCTTGAAGGGCAGTGGTAGTTTGTCTCCTGCACAAAATAAAAATCAGATTTAAGGATGCTGGTGAATTTTTCACCAGTTTTGTGAGTCTTCTATTTCCCATCTTGCATCCCAATTATCTTTTCTGCTTAGGATTATAGCCTGACCAAGATATTATGAAATCTACCATGATCACTTCCATTTTTTTTTTTTGGTTAGTCTCAAGCCAAGAGGAAGAAAGTTGATTTCTTAAGCAACTACTAAGGGAAAACACAGCAAAAACAATTCTTCATCCAGCTACGCCAAAGAAATCTAGGCTTATAACAATTCATTATCATATTCTCTGCATATAAAGCAAGCAGAATCTGCAAGCTCTAGTCAGCTTCTACAGTGAAGTCAACCTGAAGAAGTAACAGTATCTTAGGAATTTACTGAGAAAATAACAATGAAGATTTCTGCTCCAATGAGAGGGATTAAAGCATTTAACAAACTGAAGTCTGTAAGAAGTGCCATCCTTCCTCCCCCCCATTCAAGTGGGTCCTACTTTCCTGCAGAATGATAAGCAGATTATTTATGAGGACCAGGTGAAGGACGTTATGTGATCTATTGCCTGGGAGTCCAGACACAGGCAGAGTTCAGCCTTTTACATCTCAAAGGAAGCATATGTATGAAGCAGCATATTTCCAAAATTATTCTGAATCAATTTCTAGTATTAGCAAAATTCTCCTTCAAGTTATGCTGTAAAAGTAACAATTAAGATTACTAAATTGGTCAAAGAGTACACAAGATTACAAAGCTTTGGTATATAAAATTCCTTTTTAAAAAACAAAGCAGTTAAAACAAATGACAACTTGCAAGTTAACTTCCCTCTTAAAAAAAAACAACACAAAAACCCCAACAAAACCAAAGCCTTCTGAAATACAGATACATGAAGATTTAAAAACAACTCAGTAATCTTTTCTATATCATCTGAGAAACGGTTATTGCTCCCACCTGTAAAATTCTGCCTCTTGTAAGACTCCCCAGACAGCAACCCCTCAAGCAGCCTCATTCCTCTACAATGACTGGGTATGAGAAGTGAGCTGCAACTTTTCTTTCAGATGCATGCATTAAGTAGTGCTGATGAATTGTAATAATACACATACACCAGCCGAATACAGGAAGTTACTATTAAAATGTCAGAAAAAAAATCTCTGGATATTCCTGCCAATTCCTTCACATTAAAAGATACAGACTTGGTATTACACTGAGTTCTGTATAACTAGCCAAAGTGTTTACCAATGTCCTGTAAGCCTAACATTAGAACCTGTGTGCTTCAAAACAAGAAAGTACAGAAAGTACTAGTCAAAGAGCTTTTAGTGTCCCCTGCTATCAAAGTTTGTGGAGCCTGCTGCAACAGGTTTGTAAACAGAAGTAAAGAGATCAGGTAGAAGTTCTTATATTAAAAGGACAACTCCAAATTTGAACAGAGTAGCCTCTCCTGAATCAATTTCAAATTTATCCCAGATAACTTAAAAAGCAACGAATTGGCATCTGAGACTTTCTAGGAGAAGGTTAAAATTGTAGGTCTTTCAAAAAACAAGTGTCCAAGAAAAACTGTAATACCATTGACCAGGACAGAGTCACTTCTGGGAATTAAAACCGTGAGTATGCTGTTCTTTGCTGTTGCTGCTGTGATGGTGGCTGTCCTTGCTGTTGCTGAAGTCGAACCTGCTGGGAGTATGGATCCTCAAGAGATTTAACAAAAATAGTTGTTTTAGGCCCAGTTTTCCAGACAATACCATTTGAATCTATTACAGAGGACTCTACTGTGATGTTGTGGGTGCCAAGTATCACAAAGTTTAATAGAAACTGAGTGCTGAAGTAGTCGTTGTGTGGTTCCACCCTCTGCTCCATTTCATTGGTCATGTTGTCAATAGGAATCTGAGAACACACGGAAGGTTAAAATGTCATTTTATATAAACCTGTTAAAATGTTTTCTGTTCTCCATCTGAAGGAGAAACAAAAAGAGAAAAATCTTTGTCCTTGATTTTCCTAAACCAATGCATGTGCATGTTTGACCCAGCTTGACATGCTTTTTCATTGATGAATGAGTTATTTTTATACCTATTCACAGAAGCAAGGTAGCTAACAAGTCTTTTTCTCCCTGAGGTTCTAGTTTTCCAGTCAGACAAACATTACACACTTATTAGTCCTGTTGTTCTTCTAGAAGGAACTGATTTTTTTTCCTTTCCCCCCCTCAAAAAAAAACCCTAAACAACAGAACAAACAAAAACCTAACCCCCAAACCCACCAAAACGGGCCTTTCACTAAGTGTCACACGTTAGCAGAACCTGAACTTCAGACATGCAATCTTTGATAAAACCGTTGACTTGAATTTGATATGTATCTCCTCAGGTGCTATTTAATTTGGACAGCCTGTCCTCCCAATTTCTATAAACAAAAAAAACCCCTTAAAGTGAGGATAAAGAAGTTTTAGAGACTATGTGGTAGAGAATAATCTACTCCTGCCTTTTTTCCCCTGTAGAGTTTCATATGATATATACCTAGCTTGAATTTTCCTGATCTCAAGCAGATTCCTAATGACTTGGTTCTGAACATCACAAAGCCCCTTTTGTTTGGAAGAAAAGCTGTTACTAAAAAGATATCAGCATACAGAACAGACTTAAAAATCCCAGATCCCTTCCATGCACTATGCCTGGCTCTGGCCAGTGCTTGAATGTCAACTGCCGAGAGTCAGAGGATTACAGAAGAACCCATTCATTTCAACCTGAAAATTCTGCTAACCAGAGCCAAACAAAAGAGCAGGAAAATACAGCAAGAAAGATTAAGACTCCTCCTGGCTCTATTCTATCCGTACCTTATAATCTTGTCCAGATTTGCTCTGCAGCACTGAAGAGACATTTAGACAGACGGACTGGATTTTACGGAAAAGACCTGGTTTAGACCCATGCTGAACCACTCCTTCCACCTTTAGGGCCAATTGCTGATTGTTCTGTACTGCAATAGGTTCTGCTGGGTTCCTTGGCGACGGGGATAGAGCAAGCTGAAACACACGAAAACAGACCAAAATGTAATTTTATGCATCCAGAAAAGCGAACACAATTCAAGGATGAAACAGAACACCTTCTTATAGAAAAATTTCCAAGGAGGGGTTAGGTAGGGAAACCAGCAAATGGAGATACAGAACTTATATCTGAGACTCGTTACTATAATAATTAATAAGCATCATCAGCAATACCAGATATGGTCTTTATATCAGTTTCATTAATTGCACTTCTTCAAAAGAAGGAGAAAAAGTCTTCTACAAAATAGCCACAGGTATATTAAGCTGAACAAAGTAGTAAAATGCAGTAAGAGGAAATATTAAAAATCTTAAGGTTTTCACTTTTCCCAAAAAAAAGGGAGCACTTGAGTAAAAAAAAAAAAAAAATACCCCCCCCCCCCCGAAGGTCACATATAGCCATTCTTCCTCAGTCAGCTGATAAATATTACCATTTTCTTCCAAGATAGTAAACATTGCTTTTTAAATGAAAAGGAAAAACAATACAAATTTATAAAAGTTGCCTTCCCAGGACTAGAACATTATTTAGCTTTGCAGACTCAGAATCAACAAAAATTCCAGTTAGATTTTGATTGCAAAGCCTTAAAGATAAAGAACTAAATGCTGCTTTGCCTAAGTCACAGCTTAGTGGTTCTTAATGATCATATATACATATTATTCAAGTTATTTCTAACAGATAAACCCAGATGCTATTTGCAGTTAAGTATCTTCACTAAAAATGCTGAAGCTTTGTGCCTTCAGCAAGGCTTTTCTCATGAAGGAAAGACTCTACGAAGAGAAATTTTAGGCCACATTTGAGCAGTACTTACCTTAATACTTGTAGACTGCAGCTTTTGAAAAAAGTATCTTTGAAATGAAAGGGGTACCTTCAACAACGCAATGACAGCATTGCACAGACAAGCTGTATGCTGTAAGAAATGGAGCCAAAACAAATGAGAAAAAAAATATCTTTCATAGCATAGGAAGAGAGACACGCACTTGAGGTACTGAAACTGCAGTAATTTCCACTAGAAGTCCAGAAAATATATTGATACAGTCATAGGATAGCAGCCACTACGATGACAGTGACTACATGCAGCCTCTCTATTTATGTTCTGCCCTTTATGAAGAAGGTATTCTGCTCTGGAAAGAACAAGGAGGCCAAGAAAAAGAAAAATCCAGATCATTTCAGTCCTAGCATTAGAGTCAGCAGAGCAGGATCTGCTCGAAACACTCATACACAAAACCCTCACACACAAACTCTCAAATAAACAACAATTCCCCTCCAAGCAAACAAGACTTCCATCTACCACAACTTTACATGGTGCAATAATTAAGTTTTAAGCCTCTGGTCTACTCTTCCTTTCCCCACTGCACTATACCACCCTTCTGGCTCCGATGAGCAAAGGCAGCGCTACCAAAGTCACCAAGCTGCATTGGTATGGAGCTAGTGACAACTAAGTTTACAGGGTTTACCTTTGCTACATTTTACACAACTCATTCTTCTATGCAATTTGGAATCGGTAAGGACTGTTGAATTTAGAAATTAGGCAAATAGATGCCAGCCATGACAAATGAACTACCTTGTTCCCATCACCACGCACTTCAGCTTTATGGTATTCACTAACAGTAAAAGACGAAACCATACTAGCCCTGTAAAGGAGTATGTTATCAGCTCACTGTTCGCATTCAGCCCACTTTACATTGTGTTCTCTGATGACCCTGCATTGATAAGAGAAACGCTATACTCACAAAACACAGTATTAACTGCCAACAGCTCAGCGACGGAAGCAAGGCTAGTGCTGGACCCTCCAGCACTGTGTGTGGTAGGGGAAGAATTCCTTCATGACAACAGCATGAACAAAGAGAATGCGCTTCAGTATTTGAATGCGAGTGTGGCGAGAGACCTGGCAGAGACTTGACACTACTTTTAGGTATCTTATCAGCATCTGCTATATTCTTAATATCAGAATTTTTGAAACATTATTTTTAATCAGACCAGTAAGGTTACAGATGTCTTAGCAAAACCTTTTTTGAAGTAAATTTGAAGTAGCAAGTCTCCGTAGAGACCATTTGTGCCAGTAAAAGGTTATGTTAATTAACCGAGTGTGCTCTTCAGTTTCTTGACCACCACAGATAGGTGGAGTTGCCAAGTTTTTGGAACCTTTGTCTACAGAATATACATTTAAAACTGTTACTTGCCAAGTAAGACACAGGGGCATACTTCCTGTTGAGGGATTCCACTTCTTCCAGTACATGATTAAATACAGACATCATTCTTCTTTCATATTCACTCTCAACATGTGCTGTTCCATTCGAGCTATATTCCTGGAAACTAAAAAATAAAAAAAAAACCAAAACAAAACACTTTTAATCGTGTCTAACATACTTTACTCATTGTAATCTGAGAGGCCACTCCTAAACAGGCCCAACAAGACCATCCTCTGTTACAACTTGAAATCCATTAAGAAATAACTATGTTTTTCAAACTTCACTGTTTCTTTATTATTTTTCCACTATAAGACTTGCCCTTTACATTTAAAGCCTTTCTTAATTACAGCTTATCCACCACTTTCTGTTCCTACTCTCTCTCACTTGAAGTAGTTACAGGTCTAACGGACTCAGCATGCTTAATTCCCCTAGCTTTTATTAGGCTTGCAGTGTTTAATTCCCTTGGCTTTTGTTTAAGCCTGCAGTGTTTATAGTGTTTTTAAAAGTCTCACAACTCAAGGAAAAGCAAGAATGCCAGTCAGAATTAAGACTAAATCTGGAAGTTTATAATCTCAAGCTTTGAATACAATTCCATCTCCTAGACATCTAATGTTTTGAGGGCCACAGCTTTATAGTTTTTACAAGTATGATTAATACATCTTCTAAGCAATGCTTAATTCTTAATGAGTAGGACAGTCACTTAGGATGTTCACTTTTATTTCCAGTTATAAAATCACACATTTAAGAAGATGTTTATCCACATTATCTTCCATTTAATCTCAGCCTGGGAATTTTAGAGTGATTCAATTCATAGTTACTTCAATGTGATTTTTCTAGTGGGTGTAAGTTCACTATTAAAAAAGAGCCAGAGGTGATGGATTTACATTAGAAGTTTAAACTAAACTAATTTAGTGCTATATTTTCAGGACTCTGAAGGAAACTAATGTGCCCTTACAAGGGCAAACAGTAGGTATGGGAGCTAACACAGAATGACACAAGTTAAAATAGGCAGCTAAAGAAGAGATTAAAAGTTGTTTTTTGTTTTAATGTAAGTCTATATTTATGACAAGTCCGGTACAGTGCTCTCAAGAGCAAAATCAGTATAAAATGCAGAACCTGAAACACAGTCCCTAGCCTGCCAGGTATAGCACCGCAGCAACAGGTCCTCAAGCCTGCCCAGAGTAGAATTAGAAGGGTCTACTGAGAAACTTTCTGAACATTCTTTGAATTCCTAGGCTTAAAGCCCCAAGGATTTAGAAATAAATAGCAAAGGAGTAGAAAGTTAACTATCAAACCTACCTTGCAGATTCTGGATCCAAAATCAGAGCTTCTATCGCATGTGAAATCAACAGGCAGCTCTGCTGTTGTCTGATATTAATACTAAGGAGTTAAAAGACTTACAAAGTTGGCACCTAAAACAGGAAATGCAGTGTATTTACTGGTACTTCTCCTTATTTCTATAGCTTTTGTGAAGTAATCTTACAGTCATTACTCCTTTAGTAAACACAGAGCAAGAACTATGAAAGTCCCAAGTTTTATGCTGTTGCAATTTTTGTGTCATAACTTGTCCCTAAAGTAATTCCAAACAATAGCATGGCAATGTTTATTTCCAAATAGGTTTTAAGCAATTGGTACCTAATTTTTATTGTTACTAACTGCTTCAAAATGACTTTGTGCCAGTCTTCATAGAAGAGAGGATTGTTAAGCTTCATGCTGTCCACATGAGAAAAAGTGGACAAATTCTAAGATTTTAAAAGGATACAGTTCTACATTCCTTAGAGTTGTTGAGTCTGCGTCAAAAGATGACTGATACAGATCTCCGTACCGTGTGGCCAGGTTTCGGAATTCCTCCATTGAGTGTTTCATCTACAGAGACAGTGTTACTAGTCAAAAAAAAAATCAAATCAAAGCAAAGCAAACAAAACCCTACACATCAAGAAAACCACTACGCTATAACATACAACACTGAAGGAATAAGACAACATACTCTAGCAAAATATATTAAGTTCTTGCTTCTTCACACAGATAAAAATCAGGAAAAAATTACAGACTATTATCCACACATTAAACAAATATTTTTCCTGGAACACAGCACCAACATACCCTCCTTAGGTTAAAAATAAAGCAAAACAAAAAAACCCCAGCAACAACCTCCCCCATCCCCTACTGGTAAATCAAACTGCTCTGTCTTTCAAAGACTATGCACTGATTCCTTCTTGCAGACTACATGCATTTTAGAAGCAGACTGTCTCGGTGTTCTGTACAGTATCAAGACAGTTGCCAACACTCGCCAAAAGGAGTTGCAGTTCAATCCTAAAGCATATATTCTTTCTTAGTGTAAACATAGTATCTGAGGTGTTTCAAAACAAGGTGTGAAATGTCTTGCTGCAAATTTGAGTGTACTGAGTGGCTTACTACATGCATATCCTTGGAAGCTGTGCACGTGAACGTATGAGAAAACATATGTACATGCTCAACTTCAAAATATGGCCTGCTACAGGCAGACATTTTTATAGCTACAGGTAACAACCAAGGCCCACTATTTAGCAAAACTCTTCACTACCGCTTTTCATTTCTTTTGTCAGATATGTTTGCCGAGAAGCAAAATTCATACCAGAGTCATAAACGTAACTGCACAAGAGTGGAACAAGAACACATGCCTGGTTAGAGATGCGTCCACACCTTTGGAGATCATTTCCTGACGTCATAGCAATCGTTGTGGCAATAGCTGGTGGTGGACTTGTTTTTAGGCTGTTGCAGGTACAAATAAGTTGAGAAAAAGCTTGCAGAAGGTCAATTCTGAGTTTCACAAATCCACACTGAAAGCTCAGAGGATTAAGTGGTGTACTAGCAGCCTGAAACACAGTAATAGGAGTGTTGGCAATTTAGGTCAAAAGCAAACATGATAAAATAACTTTGCAATGTCACTGAACTGTCTCATCAGACAATTGAACCCTTCAGTTCAATTCTAAAAGCTGCTTTTTTAAGACTACATTTAACAGATTTGCTCAATTTAAATCATACTGAATATGAAGGACACAGAAGTTAAGTAATTACTAAGCTGTATTTCAAGCGTATCACCCTTGTAACAAATGGGACTTAAGCTGTTACAATGCTATTAGGGCACCTATTTCCTCTTTTTCCAAGGCCAAGCCGTTAGGCTTCAAATGACATTAGTCCAGACAGCCCTTACCATAAGAGAGAGCACACTGAATTGGAAGGCAAACAGAAACACAAAGGACTGAAAAAGTGATTCTCTGCATCAGCCAAAAGAGAAAGAATTGGCTAAAGTTACCTGCAGCAAGAGGAAGGGGTGATAACCTTTAGATATTTTTTGGAACTGTGAAATGGACAGGAACATTACAAAGGCACTGAACCTTGCATTTGATGAAGGCAGAGACACAGTTCAGTGACAACTAAGAACAGTAAATAACAGAACTCCAGGAGGGTAGACATGCTGCTATTATTTAGAAAATATGGTTCTGTGAAACTTTGCTCCCTAAGAGCTTATCTGACTTGTAGAAGCATCTGTGACAGCTTAGGATACCCAGGAAGGGGTAAATTGCAGCACTCAAGATTTGATACTAGTTAAGCCAAAAATCCACTAGTTATTTTTCTTATACTGTTGAATTTTGAGAAGAGTACACTTTTTTCTTTAGGGGGGAAAAAAAAAAAAACCATCTGCAAAACAAAGCACTGGGACCCTCTCTTACTCAGAGAACAGATGTATGTTAAACTCATGCATGTCTTCCCCAGTGCTTCTTATTCCTCAACAGAAAAGGTCACTTCTGGAAGCAGGAAGTTATAACCCATCCCAAAACCTTACTAAGAACCATTTCCTTGCCGGCAGGAAAGCAGCAAGCTAGTTTCTCACAAAACATCACGTCATCTGAGAACTGGCCCACTATTGACTAAAGTGAGGAAACATCAGCCAGCTGCAACCACTTTCAACTATTGAGCTAGATTTCAACCAAAGAAATAAAACTATTTCATCACTTGAGCCATTCAGCCCATCTTACCTACCACTTTGCTTTCCCTTTTACAAGAGCATAAAACCCCCCCACCTTTTGAATGGACATTGTTCAGCTTATTCTGCAAGGGTGGTTTCAGAAAACCCTCCGTGGAAGAGATCTCACTGCACTGTAATTGCTCTACAGAGACTACATGCTTTTATAGAGTAAAGTACCAGTACTTATATTAGAAAATCCAGACATTGTTAGCAGCACAAATTGGACTCGATTCTCGTAAATGGAAATACAAGCTTGTCTCATTAATACTGCAGTTTACCTTACCTGCTACCCATATAGCCATGGGCAATGAGTTACAATTCTTTTTTGAAAATGACAAGAAGGAGTTCTTTGGCTCAGCCAAGTTCTTTAAACACCACCACTTTGTTATCAACATATTTGTAGTGCTACTTAATCAATGGTTGTATTAGTGCTTTGTTCAAGTTCTGTATCTTCTCTAGATTACCAGCGGTGAAAAATAAGCACAATGCTTCCAATGAGATGCATGTTCTGTGCCAGAAAGAGCAGGTCCTATTCAAAACTTTTGCTAACTATACAAGCAAGTATACAGCAAGAGAGATGGGGACTGTGGCCGATATGCTCTATGACAGGTCCCCGCCCTCCCCCTCACATCTCTTATCCATAAAGTAATGGGACTTTTTTCCCCTCAAGTGGACTAACTCACATGAAAGAACATTTTGCATACAGCAGTGCAAGACAGACAGTTGCATGTATCAAGAAGGAATTGAGAAATTTTCTGACAAGATCAGACATTGTCTGAATATTTCATCATTCCTAAACTGGGCTGACGGAGTATCTGCAACAGACTTACTGGCACAGTGTCTTTCAGCTACAAAGTGGACAGCTACACAAGGTTCCTCATACGCACTAATGGTCTGCAATACCAACGGTGCTGAGTCACACTCTACACTGAAACAGCAGCAACAGTAAAGCTGAAGTCAGAGGGAAGAGACAGCAAAAGTCTTCAGCAATAAGACTACTGTGCACTTTATGGCACTCTGTTCCCCTTTGAGATGTTGAGTTCTGTAGATGCAAGTAATCAGTGGCTCCTTTTACAGCTGATAGACTCAAGCATGGTTAGGAATTTGTCCAGAGTGATGCAACAAGTCAGCAACAGCCAGCAATAAAACCTAATTTCCTCTTCTCTAGCCCTCCAAAACCTGTACTTACTCCTCTAGACCACAACAACCCACAAGGAAGTGCTTTTCTGGGTGCAATACCTACGTGCAACATGCAAGAAGTGAAGTCAGCAGAGGAGATGAGGAAAGGAATCCTTCAACAGAAAAAACAAAACCTCACTCTAGGGAAAGGCTAATTAAATTACTGAATCACAGAATGACCTATTTAAGCAAGTTATTTTCCTGCCTGTACTAAATACTAACATCTTATTAGATGAGGTCCCCCCCTCAGTGTCTTCTAGACATTAAAAGAAATCTTGAAATGTTGATTTAAAAGCCTTATTCACTCAGTCAACAAGTTAAAAGACAAATACTTCAGGAACAATGGAGCTTTCCCTCAGAGGATAAGAGTGTAAAATTTATGTCCTTCCCCCTTATTCAGAGACAGTTTATTAATAAACAGTAATATCTGAACTTCATTAAACACCAAGTTGTCATGACTAACAGTTCCAGTAATTGCAAAAAAATAAAATCCAAAAAACCAAACAGCTTCATTCGAAAGACATACAGAAAACTGTATGTAAAGATTTCTTCATGGAAACTAAAATATGAAAGAAAGTACTGTGTGAAGCTGGACCGTCTTTTGTTAAGAAGCAACTTCACATAAGAACTGGAGGTCCATATTCATTAATGCTTTTTTTGTTTACATTCACAGACATAACACACACAGCTTCTTGCTATTTTCACCACTTCAGAGAAGCAGAAAGTATTTGCATAAAAGCAGGTACCATCTGAATTCTGCTGATTTGATGAGACTGAATTGTCCTCCATCCTCTTACTAAATTGGTGTTGCCTTGTTGTTAGGATTCCATAGGATCACATTGTCAAATACAAGGCAACATGAACAGCAGGAGGGAGGAAGACAATTAAATCCTCCTCCATACCTTGAGGAGATAGCAGCCAATTTCGACAAATTCCCAGGCTTGACTATTACAATAGTGTTTATTCAGCCAAGACAAGGAGTGGAAAATTTTAAGTGCTGTAACTTTAAAAAAAGATGTCACATATCATATGATTTGATCAAGGCAGGAAGTGAGGAGGGGGAGAGAAGAAAACTAAAAAGAGAAATCTAGCTAATCACACTTAGCTGAGCTACAGGATCTTCTCTCTGAAGATGCAGTGTATTACAACTGGCTCTTCCCTGCAGTCCTCTCAAAAAGAGTCTGGCAGATGTTAGACATCTTTAAAAACTTTTCAGAGGTTTAAGAACAGAAACCAGACAGACCTGCTGCAGTATACAGAAACATCATCACTAAAGTAGAAGATCTGTGCTAACCGTCAGTGACGCTATTCCTTTGTGATAGGATTTTAAAGCTTCAGCAATACAAGAAAGCGCTGAGCTATAGTTGTCCTCCTGCAAACCTGTCAGACACTGTTCTGCATGGGAGAACTCCTTCAAGCTGTTCAGCCAGAAGTAGAAGTGTTCTGAAGCCACCTGAGTCAGCAGGCTTTGATACAATTCTCTGGCCATGTCATGGTTGCCCTGTAATGACAAAAAAGTTTCTAAGAGGGGACACAAAACAAGGCTGTGTGTTTCTACGAAACAAATACAAATGAGAGAACAGTAACATCTCCAGAACTACTCTTACTTTAAAAATAAAAATAGTGAAACTTCTTCCAATCATTTGATCATGACAATCCTAACAATAAATAAAAGCACAAATGCTTATTTTATGGAAATATCAGCCGGTATAAGATATAGTACTTATTTACACAAGATAATTCAACAAGATGAGACAGATATCGAAATTTACTTTTATTTTTTTTTTACTGAAAATGTATCTTCCATCCCCACAGAAACACTGGGTTTAAAACTATCAAATGAGCCCAGAGCTAAAACCAAGAATCCCGACTGATTTACCAAAACAGTGCTTTGCTCTGTCCTCTCCTCTGCAATATATACTTTACCTGTTTAGAATTACCCTAGCATCTCGTACTAGGGTTTCTATGTAATTCTATCCCCTGCTGTGACTTTACTGAAAGGATAAGGGAAACAGTATCTTTTTCTTCCTTTCTTCACATTGAAGAAAGAGAAACACACATCAGGATGGCCTGTATCACCTTCTAAAGAACAGCTAGACAATGCAGAGTAGGCGTGTGCTCAAGAAAGTTATCAGGTCATTACGTTCTTCCTTCTCAAATACTTCAAAAAGACAAGTGAAAAACCATCCTGATGGGATGACTGCCCTAAATGGCATATATCTGAACCAGCATTCCAGGGAATTATGAGGAAATTTTTTTTTTTTTTTGCCCCCCATTCACTTCCTCCTCCCGAGTCCTACCATTTTCCTTACTTTCTTTTTCCAGTTCAAAGAAATTACTAGCATTCTTCCAACCACACCAAATCATCTTCCTCCAGGTATTTTCACGTACCATTCTGGAAGCCTGCCTGGCTATCCTGTAGGCTGTCCATCCATTGGAGGCATTCTCAAGCTGCTGTTTGATAACAGTTTTGATTTCTGAAGATAAAGCTTTCTGACTGGAAACAAAGATCACTGTGGCAAGAGAAACCTAATGAAGAGTGGAGGGGTGAGGAAGAAGGTTTATTTCAGGAACTAAAAAAAAAACAACAGGAAAAAAGAGCCAGTTCTGTTTCCTAAACTACCAGAAATGCTCTGCTCGATTTTAGACTCAAAACTGCATAGAAGATTATGCATACATTTTAACTGAGGAACTTTTCTTAGTCATATATCTTTTAAGTAGTTATGGCAACCCAAGTATTTCTTGTAAAAAGTCACTTTCATTTATAGAATCTTTATTACTGTGGCTTTTAACCGAGATATTTCAAATGCTCCAAATGAATTAATGGGAAGCTTGTAATTTCTTTCTTAAAATTCAAATTCATTTCCAAATAGATGTAATAAAAGCATTTTTATCTCTTACAGTATATTAGAAGTCATGTGCGTCAGAGTACCATACATAAATTGAGCTGCCATTTTGTTTTTCTATAAGCATTATTTCACAGGTACCCCAATAATTTCAATAGCTAGGTTTGTCTAAGCAGTGCCATCTGCTGGAAAATCTAATGGAATACACCACATAGTTCAGCTCGCATCTATGAGATGTGAATTCGACACTGAACACCGACATATGTAGTCAAAAGTTAAACCAAAACTAAAATAAGGCTGTAGACTGGCACATCAACTTGGACATAACAAATGCTTAGCTGCCTTTTTAAATAAAATCCATCCACAGTAGTTTATATAGACTTTATCCATCAAGGGCTATTCACCAGAAGGAGGTCTTACCAAGAGTTCCTGTTTTTTATCTGTGGTAGATCGTCCAATTAATTTATAGAGGTCCATTAGGTCTCCTAGCATCCCATCTGCTAAGACAGGCAGCTGCATGGCAATAGCTGCTAAACAGTGGCACATGAGAATCCTAGCAGCATCCTGGGCACTGTGCAACTGGGTCAGCAGGGATTCAACTACTGACTGGCTCAGGTGAGGACGGCACTTGACCAGCTTCACCATACAAGTTAACGTGATCTGCAATTCACACAATCAACAGGTACAATAAACACAATGTCTACTTAAAAATAAAAAAGCCAGACACTTATCTGCAAGTATGATTGCAGAAATATAGAAGATCTGGTACCTTCAGAACCATGTACTCTACAAAAGATGAGATTTTTCTAAGAGCCCAAGCCTCTGTCCCTGAGCTTACAGCACAAAAATGTATCACGAATTCAAGAAACGATAATCTTCTTTCTCATACCACCAGGCTTTACAGGTAAATAACCAGATAAAATTACTGGTAGCAGCTTATGAAGTGGGAAATTAAAAATAATAGTTTGAGTGTTGTAATCATGTACATTGCACCCCCATCTTCAAAAAGCAGGTTCTCTCCAAGATTCTCTTTGTCCTCCAGAGACACCTCCACCCCACGTTCAAGTTCATGTTTTATTACAGCTGTTCCTCTGAGATGTGTGCATTTTTTTCCCCCTACAACAATCAACTTACTCTAGAGCTAAAGGGAGTTGCACTATAGTTGTGCTCAGTTTCTCTACTGCTCTGAACGCTGATTATAGCCAGAACACAGAAAGAGTCTTCATTTCCTTCCAGTATGTTATGCTTCCACCAGAAAGGATCTGGTGCACACTAGGCTTTCTGTTATACAAGCTATTACTATAACTTACAGCTGTGCTAAGGAAAGACAATAATACTGTCACCTTTAAGGTTGCCTGAGCTCCTGGACTGTCATCCTGACTACAAAGAACAAGAAGAGATTCTAAGCCGAAAACTGCATCTTGCTCCAAAGGCAGAAGATCTAAGGAAAGAAAAACAGAGTAAGTTAGTTCCGTGTTAAGTTTTCCGACCATAATTGGTGTAATGCTTGCACTGGTGTTGCAGTCATGACAGGTAAGTATCTCTCTAATACTTCTGCCTTACCTTACTTTGATTAGAAACAATATTGCCATTCCATGTCTCGGGTAACTATTCAGCAGTCACAACTGTGACATTTGTAGAACATACATAAATCTCTGGACTAAGACTTCTAGATGCCTTGTTATTCATTTGCAACAGACTTTGTGCTAAGAGTTTTCAAAGGTTGACAGACAATTCACCAGTCTTACACAAAGGTAAGACAAGCATTTATTTAGCACAAGTTCTATTGTGCCCATTAATTTTCTCTAAATTAGACAAAGGTGGAATCTTCCCAACCATATATAAAATCACACAGAGTATTTTCTACTAGATTATAGTCCGTATTCTCCCTAAACAGCATGAAGGATCAGACAGATTTACAGACAGGTTCACAGACAAGACCAGTTAATACGTGTTAAGTGCATAAGCCTGACTGTAAACAGACACATTTCCTTGTCCTTGCTTTCGTTTACCTTTTTCCTGACAAGAGGCTGATATATTAGTCAGAATTCTCACACCATGAGCTGCAATGCCACGGTTATTATGGTAACAGCACTCCTGTGCTAGTTTTACCAAATCAAATGATCTCGCAGGTGTAGCTGCTGTTCCTAAATAAAGACAAGGCAAACAGGACATAAAACAGCACAGTCCATAATTACACCACAGATCTTTTCAAGTACATTTCCGCAAAAAATCTGTATTGACTTAGGATTAATTTTTTTCCACGTGTATAGAGGACAGGATGATAACAATCTTTCTCTCTCTCCACACACAAACAGAGGCTCTCCCTCTATTCCTGAACACTACACAAGTTAGACATAGATGAGAAAGAATATTTGGGTCTGAAGGCTGATGTTTCAGGGACTCAGAAATATTGCATCTGATTAAAAAAAGCTGGTGAGCATATTAATTATTAAGACATGCCAGAATGACTGAAGAGGATGTACTATTTTTCTCCATTTCTGCAGCCCATGTAGTTGGGCTCATAATACTCATTAGGGCAGTCTGGCTCTCAAGGAGGAAAAAGAAAACAGTATGATCACCATTTTAAGAACAAGGTACCTTGAATCACTTTAAAATGTTTACTCTGTTTCTCCAGAATATAGTCACAATGCAGAAAGGTTCACCTGGTACTGAAGCAGGTCATTCCCACAAGGGTGGCATAACTTCACCGTGCCAGAGTAACACGCCAGCCCACTCTCACACCATTAAGCCTCCATGCTACTCAAAAACTATGCAAATCCATGGTTTCAAAGCACCTTAAGCAGAATGCAGGTTAGCCATCTGAGAGGCATTACATTTCTTCATTTTATGAAGAAAAGTTGAAGACCCGAAGGTAAAACACCCTTTCATACAGCATATTACCCACAAAATCCAGAACAAAATCTTAGACCATGACTATTCATGGGTATACAGTATCCCATTTTAGGTTTACGTACGATGAACACAGTCTGACTCTCAGCTAATGCTCTGAAGTTCAAAAATAGTTTAAGAATATGCTACAAAGTGTTTAGATGAAACTGATTATCGGCAGACAGCCAACCCATTAGAGATGCCAAAGGTAATCATATAATCTAGTTTTCTTACCTGGAGCACTGCTGAAGTACTGTTTAATGGCAATGGTCCCTGATAACGTGGAAAGAACGGATAGCATGCCCAGTTTCAAGCTGTCATAAGGAGTGTGAAGAGCAGATTCACAGAGTGCCTAGATTAGCAGGAGAAAAGATAGAGGGAAGGAAGTTCCATGAACTATCTGTATTAAACATTTAGTTGCACTTGCCTGTGAAAAAGTTTTGACAGGCAAGATTTTTCCACAGAAAATACTATACTGAAATCAAAAGTTAGCAGTCACGTCCTGAAGCATCTGTTTTAGTAGACTGAGGACATGGCTTGCAGAGAAGTGGCAATGGGTCTCATAATTGTTTTTTCCTAGCATATAAGTCATTTATTAATTAAAAATCAGTAGCAAAAATATTATCAGGTCTCATTGATCAAATATTGCAGAAGATTAAGACAGTTCTCCAGTCTTAGGAGGTATACTGATTATTTTGCCTTATAACAATCTGCAGGGTTTTATGCAAGTATACATCTCTGAAGAGCAAAGTTTCAAGTGTCATTTCCTTTAACAGTCCTGGTGTCCAACAGAATACAGTTTAAGGTTCTTGATATACATCTTAAAGCATATGTTACTTTTTAACTCATTTATAGTAGAGCTCCTGTCATACTTTTGTGCCTTTTGCCAGATCTCCTCAGGCCATATCACATCTAGACTGGAATAATTCTTAAAATTCACATTGTTCACATTTATTATGCCAACACAGTCTATAACTTAGTCATTCACTGGTTTTGGAGGCTTTTTCAGTCAACATGGGAGAAAGCAGTATGAGAGACAAATGGAAAATATAAGTATATTCTGCCTCAGAGAGTGCCAAAGCTGAATGTTAACATCCAGTAACTGAATAAAGAAAAACAACAACACAGAATTAGTTCCACAGAACAAATGAAAACCCCAAATAGTGTTCTTATCAGGCATACATATGTTCTTGTGTGGTGTAAGGGTTAAATTCTAAATAGACTTGTAATTTGTACTTTCCCATTAGAATCAATCTAACCTGAAGTTATTTTCTATAGTCATTTCTACCAGAAAAAGGGAAAGACAAGGAGAAAAAAAAAAATGTTCATATGCTACTGCTATTGGAAGAAAGCAGCAATACTATCTACAATATAACAACTGTTTCCCCAAATAACACAGATAAGCTATATACACCTTCTAGGGTCTCATTCATACAACAGGAGTCACAAGGATACTATTGAAAATGAGCCATTAATCCTAAGAAATGAAATTAAAATTACATTTGTCCTTTCAAGTATACCTTGCTGAATGACATGCTTTGACAAATCCCAGAGACTCTGTGTTACATGAGAGCATTAATATGTGCTCAGCATCATAAGATTAACAAACATTCAGCTCTCATGTCTATTATCTTAGACGAGTTTTTCAGATGGAAAAGTTATTTCCTTACTGTAAAAAGGCCTACTACAAGACGCATGCCTTTCCTCAGTTATAATACTTTAACTGTTCACTAATACTTGGCTACTCTGCTTGGCAGAGTAACCTAACTTAAGGATATGGAGATGTATGTTCTTCCTTTCTTTACCTCCCAAATTGTTCTTCTGGAAAGAATTCTACAACTGATTGCAAAGTTTCATAATAAACTTTAGCTTAAAAATGTATAAACCTGAATATTTTCTCTGCTCCATGTATGTGGTGTCTTGTTGGCCAACAACTTTAAATCTTGGATTGCAAGCCTCTTCACAGCCTTCCTGGGGTCATTCTTCAAGTACTGCAACAAAAGCTGGATCTGCAACAAAGTAAATCTGTTGTTTAAGAGAGAAATGCTACTAGAAGGAAGTCTCTTCAGAAGTACTCGTGAAGAAATTTTGAGCATACTCAGCCAAAACTACCTTGCCTTATCTGTCTGATTGCTTGCCACATGGAAAAGCCCGTACTTAGGCTGTGATGCCATGGCAAGCTAAAACAGTCTGAGAGCCAATTTCTGCCATCCTGCTCTCCTTGATCATCACCCTGCATACCCGAGAAGCCTTGAGACCTGTTTTGGCACTCATAGAAATACCATAAAACATCCCTGAGAAGCTCAGTGAACACTTTATACTGTTGTGATTATGCTGCTAGTAAGTATTGTGGGCATTTGATGTTAATTCGGGCGTCTGCATGATCTGCAGTTAACAGATAGCAACACACATACCTTGTATGTCTCAGTAGTTGCCAAAAACAACCCCAAAAACCCAACCAAACAAAGACAACCACTACCCACATTTATCTCAAATTAAGTGACACTTAACTGCATGTCCTTTGTTGTGTTCATTTCCTGCAAATTTACAGAGATGGAATAGCCAGCACATGAAAAAGCAGGAACATGCTGCCCATGATTTTGCCCTCCATCCCCACCCTGGCTTCATCACTTTTAAGCAGCGTTGGCTGTTGTGTTGCAGAAATACAGCCTAAAGCACCATGCTTACCGCCATAAAAAAAAGCACATCAAGTGTTTTAGTGTTTTTTCAGTTGGCTTAGATTCAGTACTATCAAAAGCATCCTCTGAAATACAGAAATCAGCCATACCAAAAAGAAGTTTCAGACAGATCAATGCTATTAGTCTAACAGGAACAGACACTGGCCTTCCATAGCTGTACAGGATTGAAAGAAACCAAATAGATTTTCATGACTACTTTACAAGGATTAGTTAGATGAATCTCAAATGTCACTATGTTCAGACCTGCACATTATCAGAACATAAAAGCATTGTATTTTTCTACCACTGCTTTCCCACAACTTGGTTTATAGTCCTAAATTATAGCAACAGATTCAAATTCCTCAGTTCTTCAAGAAATACATTTTTAAATGCACTCTACGCTACTGAAATATTCATTTGCTTGCATGCAAGGAAGGCAAAAGGCACACCCAGGACCCAAGAGAACATACAGCTGTGAGAAGTGAAGCCTGGGTTCTACAGGTAAGATGAAATGTTTTCAGAAAAAGTCAGGGTGTTTGCTTTCCTAAATGCTGATTGATCCTATAATTGATTTTAATCCCAGTTGATTTAAAGGAAGACAGGTTATGATTTGTAAAGCAGGGTCCCCGTGTTTGATGGGGTTATCTGAAGTAGGACCAGAGAGGGCAAAAAGTATGAAAGCAGCAGTTTTCAGGGTATTCTTTCTCTATAGCACACAGGAGCAGCCATCCTAGCATATCCATCACGATTTATTTTCAGCATCAGCTAGAATCTGAGGTTTTTTTAATATACTCCGTACTTTAAATTGAAGGAATGAATTAGGAAGAATTACCTGTTTAGGAATGTCAACCAAAGAAGAAGCAGCAAGCAGAGTAAAGGTGTGCAGAGTAACAATGACCATCTTGGTAGAGGGATATGATGTTACCAGCTGCTGAAGCAGCTGCCGGGAGCTGGAGGCCAGGCTAGCATCATGATGCATGTGCTGTAGAATAGGGATCAACTTCAATTTCAAGTCCACAGGTGTGGCTAAACCTGCAACAAGGAAGAGAGACATAGGTAGAGCGTTAGTCCTTTGTACTGGCTTTTGGCAGTACTGAGGCACACAGTATGTCTGCATTGCTACCACTGCAGATTGTGCAGACACTTGCATTAGCTTCAAATAACTCATCTACTAGCTAGCAGCGTAACCACAGCGGTATCAAGCACTTTCACGGTTTTGAGAAGGTTGCTCCTTGCTTCATTGCAGGCAACACACACATTAACTCACCTGAAGCAACCTGCAATAGTCTATGTAGTTCATTCATCGTACTATAAGATGAGCTTTTATTCTTTACTGAACAGGTGTTTTGAAAACTTAGATTTTAAGAGGACACAAGAGCCAGACATTAGATTATTGGTTAGATAATTTAATTTAAAAACTGGAATAATTTGAGGATAAGAGCAACAGTATTCTGATATCTGATATTTACATATGGATAATAAAGAATTCTCAAAGAAATTAAGAGCTTTTCCCTTTATCATTCAATATGCGTATGTACCTTGAATCATCTCACTGATTTTATTACATATTCCTGCAGCAAAATCCCTGTAGAGAAAAGACAAAGTACCAGGTGAAACGAAAAATAAAGAAATAAATAATTAAAAATAAAAATCAACTGAACTACCAAACATTGCATTTTAACAATAAAAACTTTTACAAAAGAGTGCTTGCCAAGAGTTAAGTCATTTTTGAACCCCTGCACACAGGCACGATCAAATGATAAAATGGAATCTTTCAAAAATGTGTCAAAGTGACAAGCAGCACTACATTTAGTTGCCTAACGTAACTTCTGTAAAATAATCCTTGATTAAAGCTGCTATTCCACTTTGCTTTCCCATACTTACGAGCTTTCCATCAGTATTTTAGGAAAAAAAAAGATTTCTGTTAAACTTGTAGTCAGATTTCTTTACAATACTGTTATTGCACATAATTAAATGTTTTGCTATAAATGACATGGCTAGCACTACAGAAGAAAATATTAAGTTTTGTGAATGCCAGTGTCAATGGAGTTTTCATTCTCTGTAATATGAAAAAAATTTCAAAAATAACATCTTACTTTGATTGTGCAGAAAAATTGGCAGCAGCAAATATAGCAGCTTCAACTTCTACATTATCATGGGAATCCAAACTCTGACGAATACTGTGATGTGCATTCTTCCTTTCTGGAATAATAGATGCCATGCTGCCCAACATCCTACAGAAATAAATCACAGCAAAATCAGGAAAAACAATGATCATGAAGAAATGCAAGGTGAAACCAAAAGGAAATGTAAAAGCCACTCATTTTTTTTTACATAAATATGTGCTCTTTCATGTCTATTACAGAAACAAACAAATGCTAGAAGTAGGCATATAATTAAAAGGTAACAAATTTGGCTTAACATGTGGCTTATGTTATGATTTAAGAAAAATTAACTACGTTTTGGTACCTTTTAGCTTGAAATAGGCACAATGAGACACTTATCAAGAATTCTTATAAAATTGAGAGTGCGCTATGGCACTAGGAACATTGAGCATTCTTAAGATGCTTTTATGTTCGAGTTCTGATATTAATACAACAGATTTAATGCTAAAATGTACTGATGGCTATTTTCAGACATACATGAAGTACACATCATGGGATTTAAAAATCAGAAATATGGTAGTCTATACTTTTGCTAAAAATATCTCAAAGATACTTCTCAGACATATTTAGCATAATCCAATTAAAAGAAGAATGAACACAGGATTTGCACTGATGGTAATTTTAGCAAGGGTTCTATGCAAATATTTACACACAGTTATCTAGCAACAAACTCCTGCCCAGACACAAAGTTTTGTTTTCGGAGATCTTTCTTTCAGCATGTTTTTTCTTATTGATGCTACATAAGGAGGACAAAACCCAATCAACTGAAGACTTTCATACTGCTGAACCAACAGCCACGGTTAACCTTTCACTTGATGCATCCTGTGAATCGATTTGTAATTTAAGTATTTTTGCAAACAGAGCAGATTCCTGGAATTTCTGGCAGGATGTCAAGATAGCCCTCAATACCCATCAACAAGTGTAATCTTATATTAGAATACTGAAGTGGAACTACAAGCAAACATATAGATATACTGTACTCACACATTTCTGAGACACTAGAGCATCAAAGCATAATCTTAAATTAAAAAAAAAAATCAAAAGAAGAAAGAAATGGACACATGAGCTAATCAAACCCCTGTTAATGCCTCTCATCTTTCAATAGTGAAATCAGTTAACAGTTCTGTTAACAGAACAGAAGAATACAAAAGGAAAAAGAGTGCTCTCTTCACATTTTAATTTACTTGCACAGGAGTTAGAAGCTGCAGTTAAGATGGTCATGTTGGGTAGTGTTAGATACAGACACCAAACCAGCAGGACAGTGACATTAAAAATAGTTTAATTTATGTTTTTTTTCCCTCCATTTGATTCCTAGGAAGGCCAAAGCAATCAATAACACAAGGGCATTCCCTTAGAAGCTATTATCAGAGACCAACAAGCAGTAAACTTCTAGCACAACAATAAATGAAAAACAGGTGCAAGCATAACGAGGTTCACATAAAATAAGTAAGCTTTACTTACAAGTTAACAAAAATTATTTTGACACATAGGGAAGCACTTCCCTTTTTGTCTCGGTCTAAATACGTCATATGCAATATATCATATGTTGCATATAGCTACATACATCTAAGTTGTATGCATACAACAGTTAATTTTCTTCTCGAGACCACAAAATTTCAGTGTTGCAAATTCCAATTTGCCTGGAGCCATCCCCACAATTCTTACCATCATACATAGTTAATAACTTTGTTATTCTGATCACAGATCCTTATTGTTAACCCCCTTTAAGATGGATGTCTTTACTTTTATCTCTATGACCAATGTAGAAGACGCCTCCTACACTTCATTCATGGTAGTTGCAGATTTTGTTATTCCAGACTAGCACACTAATAATTAGCTAGAGATTTCAAGCAAATTAGGTTCATTTATGTAATACATACCGAAGTGTAATAGCTCGAGCAACTGGATCATTGCTATGAATTACTGAGAAAACTCTTTTCACAAACTCATCCACATTTAGGATCTTCTCTAAGTGCTTCTCACTCTGCTGAGTAACTTTCAGTACACACAGCCTCAGGAAGTTGTTTCTATTAGAAGACACACACATTTCTTTATCAGGCTGTTTTACAATAAAAATTCAAACACTTTAAACAAAGTTATTTAAAAACCCTCCTGAGAGTTAATTAAAACAAGGAAAGGTCTAGGCTTTAGAAATGACATATTTAAGTAGATTGACGTAGTTATAAAGAGACCATTAACACACTACTTTTTTATTTCCTAGTACAGGTAGTGTCAAATTTAGGCCCAATTCCAGGGAAATGAACCTGCTGACACCAGTGAGAAGGAGTGTAAGCAGATGCCTGTTTTGTGCACACCTAGGGATCTAATTCTGCTAAAAAAGCACGTCCAGGACTAAGACAGAAAAGTCTAATTGCCATTGCCAGGTGTGAGTGAATTTATTTTCCTTCCTGGAGCCAACAGTGAAGATTGCAAAACAGCAACAGATAACTTTGTAAGCTATTACAAAGTAGCTCCAGTTTCATCACATGCATCATTTAGACAACAGGCACTTGGAAAAGCTATACTTTGGGCTTTGTTATTAACATTCCTCAGAGATGGAATTCGCACATATGATCATTCATCTATTTATTAATTATGAATTTGAACATGCCTACGGAGCAGAATTTACGCCAGTGAACTTAAAGCAGTCAGTTAGCAAGTGAATCCTCAAATCAGGACAGATGGAAAGGAGCTGTGTCATTGATCACTCACAGCCCCTTAAGCCCACTAAAGACAGGGAAAGCAAGCTTCAATCGAGCACAACTTGCACTCCATAGAGCAGGTACCACTGTGGTATTATCAGGCAAGCAGAAAAACCCACGACTGCCCAGGCTTCAACGCAGCAACACTCCAAGACACAGTGCATTACTACGGACCAGAGATTTGAACGGCTGGAAACCGACTGATGCTACTTACCCCACTCTGAAAACGTCAGCTAGCTTTAGGAAAGCTGAATTAATGAGAATAGGGAAAGGATATTTCTGGAAGAGCCTGGGAAAACGAACGACGGCTTCGCACTGCTCCCCGAGTTTGCCAGACCTGAGGCCTAAACAAGAGAGCAATAATTATTGGGGAAACCGATGCTCCTTCAAAACCAGGTCCCTCCTCCACCCCCCGCGCGGTAAAG
>NW_008795317.1:1786140-1831497 GCF_000699145.1 Aptenodytes forsteri | reverse complement strand
TGTAGGTCGGTCCTCGCCGCTTCCCCTGCAGCATCTCTTGGATACCTACCAGTGCAGCCAAGAAGATGACCACCTGTCTTACGGGGAAACGGGAATGCCGGTCCCTCCTTTCGGCTGCACCTTTTCTACAGGTAAAGTCACCGTCCGAAAGGCCCTTTTAGGGGCCAGGGTGTGGGCACCGCTGTCAGCTATTTTTTTTTTCTTTTTTATACTATGTCTCATGATTTGGTTTTGGAGGTTCTTGTTTTAAAGTGAGCTGGTAATAGTGTACTTGCACCTAGATGTGATATAAATTGGATCATGGTGCTCCTAGATACACTGGTGGAAAGTATTCCCTTAAAGAAGCAACTACAAAGCATTTATTTTAACGTCTCTTTGTTTCAGCTTTGTCTGTTTCAAGGTATGTCCTCTTGGTGACAGTGCTAGGCTACGTAGTTGAAAAATTGGGCTTTGTTCAAAATATATAAAAGGTATAACAGAATGGAGAATAGTATGTAGAAATCGGAGAGGTGGATGGATGTCACTAGGCTGTTGCATGTAGCGTTTCCCCATGATAAATACACGATGAGGGAAGTAAGCGTGGAAGCTCCTGGATCTTTAGGGCAAAACTCTTTCATTTGTAGTACTCTAGTTTTGGTGTGAGCTTATACGTTTCTCCAAGGCAGCTTCCTGCTTTTCCAACTCAGATCCATAGAAAGTACTGGAGGTTGTAGATGGTAGGTAGTATAGATACAGAAACCTATAACTAGAGAACTATCGTAGCTGGTGAAAGAGGCCGTTGTCTCAGAAGTTGCTCCTGGAGCCATTTGATTGCCCATGTATAGTAGTTCCTGAATGGAACATCTAGAAAAAATGCTTGCCAATATTTCTGCATTTTGAACATTTAAATTGCTATATAAATACTGTTTATTTCACAGCTATCTATTTGCCAAGTACCCTATTTAAAATGTCTGTGACCCTTCACAAAAAGCAGGGGCATGATTATGCATCAGCTACATAATACACAAATACGTTTCAATTGCTTTTCAGCCCCGAATTTGGAGCATGTACTGGCAGTTGCAAATGAAGAAGGATTTGTTAGACTGTATGATACTGAAGCTCAAACCACCAGCAAGCTCATCTTTAAGGGTAAATATTATAGAGAATGTGATCTTCATTTGATGTGACAAGTACGTGATTACTGGAATCAAAGAAAGGCTTTTTGCAAGTCATTTAAACATACCCGTGGGCAGTACTTAAATCCTTTCATATACTTTGCTGAGTCTTCTTTACAAAGCAGCAGCTGTGAGTGTGCTCTTAGAACAGCAGCAGTAGGTGAATTGTTCTGTGTTGTTTTTCACGCCTAAGGCAAGCTGTTGACAAGTTTTCTGATTTCAGTGTCTGATGTTCTTTAGTCTTCTGCAAAATATCATGTTGCAATGCACTGAACTAATCTTGGCTTTTGTTTTCTTGTTAGAATGGCAGGCTCACTCAAATGCTGTATTTGACCTTGCCTGGGTACCAGGGGAACACAGGATTGTAAGCAGTCTTTTGCCATCTAACTTTATTTTTAATGCTTTGGCAACTGTATGCAGAAAATGACTAAAGCTTTTTATTTTTTCCTCTGAAGGTCACTGCTTCAGGAGATCAGACAGCCAAGGTGTGGGATGTGAGAGTCGGGGAGCTTCTTGGCATATGCAAAGGTCACCAGTGTAGTCTCAAGTCAGTTGCTTTTTCTAGATTTGAGAAAGGTAAATGTTGATATTCCCTGTTGTCTGTTTTTTCCTTCTTCTTTTCCCCTGGCACATCGGTACTTTTGGGGCTAAAAAAGGGCTTTGGAAACTGACAGTTACAGTTATTACAGTTTTCTGCTCAGTTACTGGCAGACTGAGCAGTGACCTAGTCAGTGAAGCAAAACTAACTTGTTGGAACTTCACAGTGACCTGATGCTAACATCTGCACATTTCTGATCTTGGGCAAGTTTAAGACATGATATTGAAATCATTCAGTCCTTACTTCCTTACGTAAGCGTGTAAATACTCTTTTCATAAGCTGTTTTCTCTACAGTAGTAGTAAAGAAAGACTAGGAAGAGTAAGGAAACTAGTCAAAAAGCATGGCAGAACACTGGCCTGATTTTGGTATTTCTAGGACTGGCATCCCGAGTGTTGGGCCAGAAGAGCCAGAGGCACATAGATGGCATTGTACTGCATTCATTTAATTAAATTAATACTTTTGGAAGCTAATAGTACTCTTTTTCTCTCTCTCAGCTGTCTTCTGTACTGGAGGCAGAGATGGAAACATCATGGTTTGGGATACCAGATGCAACAAGAAAGGTACCTGAACTTTCAGATATGTACCAAAAAGGCTCGGGATCTCATGTAAAAATAGTACTTAGATGTACATGTCGGACTAATGCTTTCGATTACAATATAGGCAACACTTCTGTAAGAAGAAGATTGTCATGTAACAGTGGACTGCTTTAGTACAGTAAAAGGGTGGAATAGGTGTTTCTTCTGTGTCTAATATGTTTTTCCACTTTGTAACCCTCTCAGATTTGCAGCATGATATACATGCTGTCCTGATAATACCCTGTGTATTGGTAAGGAGATAAGGGGGCACAGAATACATCCTTGTGTGGGACAGTACGGAGGTAGATGGGCTGGGTGAGAGTGCTTAGGTCAGAGCCATTCGGAGGGGTGAAGCAAAGCTGGGAAGCCTCCTGCCGGAGTAGGAAGGAAGGCAGAAAGTGCAGGAGCAAAGGAGCTTGTGAGTGCTGGGAGCAACTGAATGTATTGTGGGAACACCTACTAAATGCAGGGTGAGCTCATTCTGCTCCTCTCTTTCTGTTTCCTGGAGCTTTTCCTTCCCTGCTCAGGTCATGCCCTTATGCCTCTCCCCAGTTCCCTGCTCTGTCCCAGAAGTTTCCTGGCCTGTGCTGCCAGAACATGTCTCACTCTTTCATCTGTCCCAGGTTCCCTGGCTCTTCAAACTGGCAAGTGGGGGAAAAGGGAGGCTCCACATGATTGAAGTGGGAAAAAAGTAGAAAAGTCGCTTTACTCTAGTAAAGCAGTAAGTTTCATAAAGTGAGAAGTAGCAGACAAAAGGCTAATAGAAAATTAAGTAGTAGAGTGGAAAAGCGCTGGAAACCTACCTATAAGTACAGTTCTGCTCGGGATGAAATGGGTTGAACGCTCCAGATGAGGATGCATGCTGAAGACCAGACCGAGGGGTAATGATTTCCGAAGACAGCCTGCCTAGGCCAGTTCTAGCTTCAGTGTCCACGCAACGTTGGCTTCTGCAATTTTTTGCACTATGTGCTTCTGTTTTCTACTGTGTTATTCTCATTGGTTTCATACGTAATAATTTTTGTTTTCAGAATACATTAATGATTTTAAAGGTTAGTCTCCGCCACTTTTTAGGATTTTTTTCCAAGCTGCTGCCTGTTTTATTAATGTGATGGCAAAATTGCATAGAAACTATTAATTGAGATGCCTTTGACTTCTTTCAGATGGATTTTATAGGCAGGTGAATCAAATCAGTGGAGCACACAATGTGGTTGACAAGCAGACTCCTTCCAAACCAAAGAAGAAGAGGCAGAATCTAAGAGGACTTGCTCCCTTGGTGGTAGGTATCGGAACAAATGAAATGCAGGCCTGTCTTCTGGGGACAATGTTATTCCCAGAAGTCTTCCTAAGTAATTATGGTGAGAAATATTTGGCTTGAATGTGGTAAATGCTTCGATTTATCTTTGCAGAGGTAGGTTTTTGTGTCATTGTCACTTGCTATGGCTAATTTTAGACATTTTTTAGTTGTCTAACAACTCATGTGCCATCAAAGCCATCTTTGTGCAAATGCCATGTGAAAATACATCTTTTTTTCCCAGAGAGGAAAGGAGTGGTCCAGCATTCCTTTTCTGAGGGGGGAGATAGGGAGGGTTGTAATTTTTTTTTTCTTTCTTTTTTTTTTCCCCCGTAATTTGACCATACAAATGACTGCCTTACTGGAGTAAGACCTGGTCTTATTTAATCTATTAAACCTTGTGATGAAAGCAGCTCTCTTATCTCTGGCCTAAAAGCTATAACCTCAAACTGCTGCCCAAACACTTACCGCTCAGTGGCAATTATTTCACTGGTGGGAGTGTTCGAAGGATTGTTGTGTCCTAAATGGCATCTGATATTTCCAGGTTCTCCTGCCTGGCTAGGAGGAGGTTTCCTCGGTATTCACTTGGCCTTGGACTAAGCAGCAAGATCTTGCTGACCTTGAAAGAAAATAAAGTTGTGGGGTTTTTTTCTTTTTTCCTTTAAGGATTTCCAGCAGAGTGTAACTGTGGTGCTGTTTCAGGACGAGCATACTCTTATCTCTGCAGGAGCTGTTGATGGGTAAGGAAGGAGGATGCCTGCTTTTCTGTCTATTCTGCATGTTCTTCTCAGTGGCACAAAAAGATTGGGTGATTTTTTTCTAAGATCACACAGTGGCCCACAAAGCTACAGTTGCTATTAGATAGAATCAGCAGAGCTATGCTGCCAGCTTGCTTTGGCAAAGCTGAATGCTGCTTTTCTTCCTTACTGGAGATGGCCGTGCTGGGACAAATTGTGCATATGTGGTAAATGCTCATTTTAGTGTCTTGGCTATGGGGCAGAACGAGAGCGGTTCTTGTCATCTCTCTCTGTTCTCATGGACCTATTGGACCTCAAGTAAACAGACTATTGTTAGACAGTGAGCTGTTTTGGGATGCAAGTGGGTGGTTGGTGCCTGGATATGTGTAGGCATGCTTGAGAAAATGTTGCCTTGAGTTACAAAGGATGCATTCTTTTAGGTGCCAGATCTGTTGCAGCATCTTGGAGCTCAAGCAAACTGCCTTATTGATTAGCATGGCGATTACCCTCTCAGAACTCAATTCTTTAGCAGGCTCCATGTGGTCAGAGCCTTTCTAAGGCAGATAAGATTGACTCTCCTGCTTACGGCTCGTGAGAAAGGCTTGCTCCTGGAGAGCAAGAAAAACTTTGAAAGACTTCATTTTTAAAACTACAAGTCAGGAGTATAAAGGCATCCTCATATTTCCTTTTACTAGTCGAAGAACGTTGACTTGTGGGCTCATGTTGTATCTTGTGTTAGTTACAGAAGACAATGCTGCTTCCTTATCCATAACCAGCGGAGCAATTGTTTTGCTTTCAGCATGTCTCTGCTCTACTCTTGTTCAGTTGTGCTCCTTAGCACTGGACACTCCTCGGTAATGAGCAGCTTGTCTTCCTGTGCTCTTAGAAGGCCTTATCAGCATTGCAAAAGCAATTTTGAAGTCGAAGACACTTGTGCTTTTCTATTTCAGTGTGATCAAAGTATGGGACTTGCGCAAGAACTATGCGGCTTACCGTCAGGACCCGGTGCCTTTCAAGTCTTTTTGCTACCCTGGAACCAGCACTCGCAAACTTGGTAAGTTATTGGAGGATGTATTTGTTAAAGTGCAAAGTGAATTTAAGAAGTAGTGACAGTGCCATCTCTTATCTTTTTAGCCAATTATTGATCAGACTGACAAGCTCAGCAGGATATTTTGATTGACAATACCAGATTTTCAAGTTGAAGAGTGAAGGTGTCCCACTTTTGTATCATTGCACCAATGATAAAATCTTGCATAAGCTTCAGCAGTGCATTTTCAGAAATGGACATAAGGAAATAATAGAGCTCTTGAGGTAGAATTTAGCTAGTCGTTTTGATGCATGAGCAGAAATCAGATTGAACTCTTTCTTTTCATCGTATCTTGCAAAGACAACAGACCGGACTGGGGTTTTACATTATAACCTTCCAGAGTCGAGCAATACTTGAAGCTGTTTGTTATCAAAATCAATAGTGCTCTTGTTTATGTTGCTCTGTGCTTCTTTGTGTCTTAACACCTTACAATGCTCTGATGCAACACAGTAATTCCTGATGACTTGTCTAATCAACTATCTTGATGTGGTAATGGTCAGTGTCAGTCCCAAGAACATGAGGGAAATCCTCGAGGAGCTGGTTGTGAAATAATTTGCTTGCAGGGAAAGATTTTTCTTGAACCTAAGTCACTAGCAAATCAGAGGATGGCTTATTCTACCAAAGCGTGAGGGTTTCTATTTATTTTTAATCTCTGCTTCTACAATTTGTTGTTCCTGTTATCCATTGAAACTATCAAATAAATCGCTTGCCTGCTCTGAAGGTGAGATTCCTCTCTAAATATCACCCTGAAATTTGCTTGCAGGGAAAGATTTTTCTTGAACCTAAGTCACTAGCAAATCAGAGGATGGCTTATTCTACCAAAGCGTGAGGGTTTCTATTTATTTTTAATCTCTGCTTCTACAATTTGTTGTTCCTGTTATCCATTGAAACTATCAAATAAATCGCTTGCCTGCTCTGGAGGTGAGATTCCTCTCTAAATATCACCCTGAATCCTCAGGAGAAAATGTAGATGTTATTCTAGAAACTTTCCTTCTCCAGCAAGTGCTCTGTCAAACAAATAATCATACGTGATAGAGATCCTTTCCAAATTACCCCCTCTAGGCATTTCTTTGCGAATGCCTGTTTTCCAGAATGTTTTTTGTGGAGTTATTTCTTATGAAGAACTTCCCTCTTTGTCTATAGGATATTCTAGCCTGGTTTTGGATTCCACCGGTGCTAATCTGTTTGCTAACTGCACTGATGACAGTATCTACATGTTCAATATGACGAGTTTAAGGACCATTCCAGGTAAGTGTGATATCTGTGGAAATAGCTGCAAAAAATAGGTGTTACAGAGCATAGAAAGGCGAGTTTCTCCCTGTGACTTAGAGAGACCAGCTTGAATGCTTAGGAGACCTATTCCATGCTCTTATGTCTAAAGCTACCTGGAAGAGAAGGCACCTGTTACAAGGGCTGTTCATATTTTGGGTTAAGCCATCCACATAAAATTAGTAGCCCAAAAACTTACATAAGTGCAGATACTGGTTTACCCAGACTGAGACTAAGGGTAGTTTGCATGATATCTGGTGAGGAATGGCTAGTGTCCAGCTGCTATCCACCTGAAGCAAGTTTGAATCTTCTGCTTACTGGCAATCACTGATTTTTCAAGCTCTTAGATATGAATCCATGTAAAATAGTCATATTCATATATTTTAAGGTGTCTTTTAAATTTAGCTTCTACCACAGTTTCTGGGAGAAAGCGCCCCCAGCATATTGTGGAGATGCTTCAGCTTTTTAGACTCCTTCAGCTCTGCATCTGTGACCTTTGTGTTGACAAGACGGCCGACAGAATTCGGTGCACTAAGCTGCTATGTCATAGGCCAGTGGCTGCTTCTCAGAAAGTGGCAAAACTTGTTAGATGCATTCCAGCCAGACAAATGATTTAGTTTCCATTGCCTTTTCTCAGTCTCACAGTTAATTGAAATTAAATGAACAATGTGTCCTTCTGTCTGCTCTTCAGGAAGGCAGTCTGGTGGGTGGGAACGCTTCCAGAGTCGAGAAGTGGTGCAAGTAGTAAATATTAATAGGTCAGTTGTTGAGGTTAACCCCAGGTGCCACCGCTGAGCTGCGGAAATACACTCACCGGCCTGTCCCCCTGCAGGAGTGGGCTCTCTCCAAAGCACAGGGCATCCCGCCCTCGGTCTCTTCATGGAGCTCTTGCCTTCCGTGTGCAGCCAGTAAAACCCAGCGAGCAATCTCGATTCATCCAGCTGGGTGAAACATGTGCGGCTTCTCGGTGTGCCGCTGTTCCCGCAGAGGGCAGCGCCTGCCCACGGGTTGGTGCCTCTCCTCACTCTCTGGCTTTCGTCCCAATTGCGGCTGCGCTTATCTAGTTTTGAGGCAGCTTTAGGTTGCAGGGGGACGTGAGGAAATCCTCACTGTACCACGACTTGCTGGTAGGTCTGGCTTAAGAAGGGACTCGCTGTCCTGTAGCCGCTGCACTGAGAGAGCTGTGGGTAAAAATGAAGGGATTTTTTGGGGTCTCGCAACTTTTCAAAGACCACGAAAGGCAGTCACCTGTCCTCTGGTCTGTGGGTCGCCTCCTCCGCCAAAACCACTATTAAAACAGGGCTGGTCAAGGGGGTGCCAGCCCTGCCTGGCACTACATCAGGAAACTCACCCTTTCAGCCCCGATGAGAGGACGGGACATAGTGCGGCTGAGTGCTCTAGATCCACACTCAGTTCCTGTGCCGGTTGCTGGCTCCTCCGGTTCTCATAATAGGGGAAACGGCAGCCATTCGGGGCGATGGTTTCAAGGCTTTAGCAAACACTACTGAGGCTTTAAATATAGCCACCAGTGAGCGTGGCTGACACGATGCAAGTTTTGTTGACGAAATAAAAGATGCTGGCAGCAGGAGGAAGGAGCAGCAAGCACCTTCCTTGCTGCCTGGGTGGAAGAAGGCCCTCGCTATGCTTTCTGCGTGACTGCCCCTGTTAACGTAGCGTGGCTGGTGATGGCGGCTGAGAGAGGAAGAGACAAGGAACCTTAACCAGAGTAGTGGGGCAGCCCAGGTGATGTCTCGGCCTGCTTGTGACATGGGTGAAGCTAAAGCTTTAATGAAACTGCCACTGCTTCCTAATGCTGTGGAGAGAGCTGTTCAGGTAAACCTGCTTCGTTTGGGAAGCCTGAAGGGCTCCAGTTGAATAATAAAGACTTCCTGCCCCAGAGCGAGGGAGCAGTGCAACCACTTTCTCCAGAGGATATGTGGCTAGGCAGGAAAAGCCTGTAAGATCAGCCCTGCTTGCGCAACCGACTCCATGGCTGTGCACTGAGTGGGGCTTTTATTTTCTTTTTTTCTTTTCTCCTCACAGTGGCGGTTTTCAGCGGGCACCAGAATTCAACCTTTTACATCAAATCCAGCACCAGCCCAGACGACCAGTTCCTGGTCAGTGGCTCGAGTGACTGCAACGCATACATCTGGAAGGTGAGGCGACTGGGAGAGACCCAAGCGTGCAACCCGGAGCTGCTCCATCCACTGTTTCTTTTCATTTGCTTTTCATGTTCACGTAGGACACTCCCTGCTTCCCACTCCTACTTACAGCAGCGTGGGGTTAGCTCCTGGCATGTTGTGCCCAGAGTGTGGTGCTGTCAAGGCCAGATGTAACTGTTTAATGTAAACCAGAGCTAACCTCCTGCCATCAATACGTCTCTCATCACTGCTGCTTATTGCGAGTTGCTGATCTTAATCTGGTTTTAATGGGCATTAAAATCCTCTTTCAATCCTGGTGATTCAGCCAGCTATGACAAGTGGACAGACAGTTCTCGGTTCATATTTAGCAATGGAGCACATTAACAGAAACCTAACGATTTAGTTGTTTTAAAGGGTACTCTTTCCCCCCACTTCTCCTTTTTCCAGCTCTTGCTTCAGACATAGCTTTTTCTCATGCTTAATTTACAGTAGTTAAAGCCTTTGTATTACAGCAAGGGCTCAGCCAGAGCCTTCAGCAAAATTCCAAAGCACTGTCTGACAGCCGAGAGGCTTCATCACTTGGCATCTTGTGCTGACGTGTAGGAAATGCAAATGTCATCAAGTTAATAGCAGGGACCTCAGAATGAGGCGTGCTTCAAGTTCTGCTCTCCGTACTTGACAGCGATACGGGAACAGAGTGGACTTCTTATCTGAAGTAGAATAGACAGAAACCACAGGTGACTGCTTATTTCAGGTTTGGGGTAATTTTTAAGGAATGCTGACTTGTTTACCCCTTTCACGATGAGTTTGAAAGTACAATACAAACCTTTGAGAGCAGAGGGCCAGCCTGCTGTGATTGTGGTTTGAGCATGTATTCTTTTTGATTTGGAGAACACTTGTAAGCAGCTAGGTTGTTTACTCAGAAGTAGCAGGAGTGCAGTAGCATGGCTACTCCCATGCCAAGTAGTGTAATTTTAACCTTCCTCATGTTCTGTGCGAGTTCAGCAAAAATACCTGTGCAAACTTGGGTTGTGCATCCTGTGTTCACATGTTTTGATACCTTCTTGGAACGCAGGCTGGGACTGGGTCGGGAGCATTCAAGGATGTCATTACATCTCAAAGTTTAAGTGTTTAAGCACATTTAAAATGCATTCATGTACAGAAGGCTTCTGTTGCTATCACATGTGGGTGACAGATCATATTGCATATTTATTAAATAAATCATCAGATGGTTACTTTTATTTTAATCCCATAATCATGTTAGAAAGTGGGACTTCCAGCAAAACTGTTTCTTTCGAGATCTGTCATATTCAGAGTCTTCTTAATTTGTTTTAAATGTTGGCAGATTTTACTGACTTTGAAACATATTTATCTTTTCCTGGGATGAGGACTTACTACGCTGTGAAAAAAACATGGTTAGATATTGCATGAGCAATTAACAGGTAATGTTGGAAAGAACTTAATGAAGAGTGCTAGCTTTTCATATCTAGAGAGGAATGAGAGGCAGAGCAAGACCTTGTCCACCCAGATTATTTCTTTGAGAAACTTCTGCAGCAGTGCTAAGTTGTGTTTGGGTGAGCAGTTCCCAAGGAATACTGTGGCTAGAAGGATGCTGTTTCAGTCTGTTTCCATATACAAATCACTTCCAGGCAATGAACACTCACTTTATTGTGTTGGTGTTTTTTTTTAATTACTAGTTCGTCGATTAATGAACTGACTCTTGAACAGCCCTAAGATTATAAAAGCCAGAGAGCAGAGGGGTTTCTCTCTACAAAGATGGCACCTAGCTGAGCTACTTTCCCGGTAATAAAAAAGTATCTTTTATAGACATATACTTCCAGAGTTCCATTGTCCTTTGAACCCTCTGGTACAGACCACTCTGAGGTGACCATATTAAGTTACCCTTTGGTCTGTTCCAGCATTGGAATTTAAGTGCTTCTGTATCGCATGGTGCATAAAACTATATACGCCATTTTATGCTGAATCTTGAAGATGGGTACAACAGCTGTTTCAGTGAGCAGAGTATCTAATAAAGTCTCATTTCCTAGGTTTCTCTTTCAGCCTTTCCACAATAGCTCTAACTTCCCCACCAATATCCTGTCAAATCAGGCAAAAAGCAGCATGTGCTGTGGCTAATCCTGACTTAACATGTGCAGACTGGCTGACTGTCTTCTGCCAAACACAGTGGACACAGCTACAACTATGCATCCTCCTTTAGTTCACAATAAGTCGGTTTAATTTACACTAGTATAGTGTAAAACAAGTGTGTCCCAGCAAGCATAATTCTCTTCCTCTGCTTTCCATTCAGCAATCAGTGGCTACTAGACCACTGTTGTGTCTGTTACGTGTGTATAGCAAGACCACTATTAAATGTAAACGAAGGTGTTCTCTGCACCGAGATCTCCTGTTGTTTATTGCCTGAATAGGGATTTAGTTTCCATGGTATTGCATGTTTTGGCAGAGAAGGGAATGCTCTGACCAAGGCATTTAGTGGATATTTAGTCAAGTGATTGCCTCTGCTATGCCAGGAAAAAAAAAGCAGCCTGTTAAGATGAACCTGTTTGTATCAGAACAACTTTAAGATCTGAAGCTGGATATTCAGTTGCGGTTTTGCAGGCAGGTTGTAGGAGGTGATCCACAAGAGAAAAACTTGTGTGTAAATCAGAAGCCTTCCCCAATGCCTTGCATCTTTCTTTGAAATCTGTATGTAATGTCTACTCCTTTGCCCACACGCTAAAGGATCTGTTCATTCACTTAGTCATTTATGCAAATCCCTTTGATAAATTCCCCTTATAATGTCACATCAATAATGGTGACTCATAGCTCCAGAAAGGATTGCCTGCTGAAAGCATGCAAAACTTGGATATAATCTCTGTGTGTGTGTATGCATGTGTGTTTTCTTCCTTGGGCCACTTAATGCTAGCTTCAGCTGTATCTGTCACTTACATGAGCTGTAACTGAAGATTAATAGTAATACTGTAGAACAGGAGAAAGACTTTTATGAAGGGTGTAAGAGAAATGGAGATCAGTTTAATGAGCATGAGTGATTTAGGGAGCATTTTTATGAACTCTTAAGAGGGTCTCTGGTCCAGCTGGTTGGTTGGAGGAGGTACAGGCGCTTGGCAGTCGCACAAATGCCAGTTCTGAAGCCAGTGAAGGTTCATCTATAGGATTTTGTTGGTGGCGGGTTTTTTTTTTTAATGAACCATTGACCTGTGATTGGGACATTTGTAAAATGGCAGCAGAATATATTTGCCTATCCTGATTCAAAGTATGAGCTTCCCAAGCTTTTAAGCATCTTACCTAGAACAGGTAGAGGTACTTAATATAGTAAAATGCTTGTCGTGTTTTGGGCTGAGAGCTCTGGAGGCAGAAATCCTGTGTGTAGCAGGAATCGGACAAGTGTTTCCAGGCAAGTCAGTATCTCTCACTGCTAACCAGCTGCTTCACCTCTAGAAATGAAACATGAACTGGTTCTTAGGGCTCCATCCGTTTTTGCCTCATGATGACAGCTGGGAGCATTTATCCGTCTCATATAGGAAAGATGGAAAGTATTCACATGCTTCACAGGTGGGCTGTGGGGTCTTTTCTTAGTGATGTATATTAGGCTGCGGGACTTCTGACTGTATACTTGTTTTTCTATGGAATTTTTAAGGTTTCTGAGCCTAGCCTTCCTCCACGGATACTCCTTGGTCACTCTCAAGAAGTTACCTCCATTGCTTGGTGTCCTTCAGACTTCACTAAGGTTTGTTTTCTGGAAAATTGTCTTTCCTGTGAAACAATAGATGTGATGTGGCAACATCTGCTTCTCAAAATTGCAGCAGTATTTGTTTATTTGGGAGGAAATTTTTAGTCAATAATTTCTAAAAATGTTCATTTGGGGCAGCAGTAAACCAAGCTTGTCACATGAGTGCAATGTATTAGAACTTTTTCATTATTTTCAAATGATTTAGGCTATTTGATAAGACCTAGGAAATCGCAAATGAACAAAGACCTCTCTGGATGAGAGCTTGTGTCACTACCTATAAGAGACAAAACTGTGAAACCATTTAATCAGGGCTTTCATAAGCCAAAAGCTTGTTTTGTGGTTCCATACTTACAGCTTCCTGACCTGTCTGACCATTGATACATCTAGTCTTGTACAGAGTGGCAAGAAGTTTTGAATGCCCTTTAAAAAATGTGTGGACTTTTTTCATCGTGACCTTTTTTCAAAATCTGAGCTGTTTTTATGACATATTTGTGTGTACACCCAAAAACCTACAGTGAAATTGGGTCAGTAATTATGTACCAGGTATCACTAAAAGGAAGAGAACTGCAGTAGGAGGTTGGTTCAAATGATTGACCTAGCTTAAAATGAGAAATAACCCTGAAAAATCCTAGACAGTGTCCTAATAATAGCCAGACTTCCTTTCACCCCACAGTATTAAGCAAGTCAGCCAGTTTCCCTAGCTTGCACTATAGAACCGGGTCTTCAGAGAAGTGTTGCAGTGTAGGAGGGTGAGAGTCTTGCAGGCAAACAAGAGGAATTGTTCTAGTTGTGTAAGATGCACAAAAATATGAGAACTAGCATTTTAGATGAAATCTGTGATCTAGAGGTAGCCCAGCATCCTGATCATGATGTGTTGGAAATGCAGACCAATACAGCCTTTAAAATTGTTACTGGCACAGGTAAGAAATAGTCAGCCATTGTACAGATGCTGAAGCATGAAGTAAAGTGGAAAATGTGGTGCTAAGACAGGTCAGGAAGCCGCTTGGAGTGATTTGAGATGCAAAGTTGCTTTCTGTAGGGACAATATTCGTGTCACAGAGGTCAGAGTAGAGGCACTTTCCCATCCAGATTACTATGAACTTGGGCCACAGCATTTCCTTTTTCTTGCTGCTGATTCCCCTGTGAGTCACCAGCTAATCTGTCCAAAATGAGCCATAAAATGCGGGCTAGGTGGGTTCTGTTGCTTCTTTGGACAAGATTCCACAGATCCTTTTGGAGTGCGTGATGCTGCGGCGGGAATCTAGACCAATGTTTCTAGCAGTGTTAGTTTCTCTGCCAGATACTGCTGACATCTGACTCTGAAGAGATAGCGCTTAAGGCTAGTGCCACAGCCTTCCAATGTCACCTTCTCAGTGTGTTGCAAATGTTCGTCCCCAAGCAGAAAAGATCCTGAGTAACAGAGACAGACCTAGATGCAGGTGCAAAAAGCAGCATGGCCGCTTTTGTCTACCGAGTGATTGAAATCTCAAGATATGCCCTGGCCCTTCCTGAGCAGACTGCCGTCTGTTACAGAGCTATGCAAGGCCGATAGTTACTGGTGACTGAGATTTCTCTAGCAGAAAGACATGAAGGCGGCAGCCTTGCCCGCTTTAAAGCAAATACTGCTGTCTGGTACAGTAATGAAAGAGAGTTGGGTTGTTTTGTTTGTTTTATGGGCAAATCTTGTACCCCCTCAACCAGGCTTCACCCTCATTCATATTGGCATGGTGTGTTGGGTGTTGCTGTTCTAGTTCACTTGGCCAGTGCTCTGGTTACTCCAACAAACTAATTTATACTGTAGATTGCCACGTGCTCTGATGACAACACTGTGAGGATTTGGCGCTTACAACGTCGTCCTGAGGAGGAGAAATCAGCATTCAGCAAAATCAACTTGGTGGGCTGGGTCATTCAGAAGAAACCAAAAGAACAACGTGGAGCAGGTAAGGCCCCTGAGCTGAGATATCTTGCTCTGCAACATGGCTTCTGAATTTTGGCTGTTCTCTGTACCAACAGCAGCCTTTGGCTTGTCTTATTAGTCTTCTATTTTTTTCATATTAGGCAATAATTCATATAGCCAGACAAACACTTCTATTTGTAAATACTTCTGCCACCAACAAGACAAGCTGGCTGAAATAGCTTACAAGTATGCCGAAGTCTGTATGACCAGACTGCAAAGCAAATATTCATTAATACAGCTTGTCGGGCAGCCAGATCTTCAGTGGATATCAGCAGGGTTCAGTAAGTGAACAGCCAAAGGAGATGTCATGTGTGCATGCACTGTAGCAACAAGTCACACTTTCTTTTATATTAAATAATAACTGAGAGCAGTAAGATCATATGCTTTTTCCAGTTTGCTAGTTTACCCAGTAAAGGGCTGATGGCATATATATACAGCCTTGGAACTCTGAACTGTTTCCTCCTGCCCAGTAGTTGAATTCTGCACAGATTTCTTTGCTGCTGCTATCAATATTGCATCTCTTTCTTCAGCTTCATACAGAGGTACTGACTGGCTATACAGGCAAATGCCACGTAGTGAAAGTACTTCAAAAATGCATGTAGGCAATCATGATGTGATCATAATGTTCCAGAATTAATCAGTAGCGTTCATCTATTCACATGTTAAGGCTAGTTAACAAATGCAATACCTTTCTACAGAGCCTAGGGAATCAGACAAGCTATGCAGCATGCTCTCACAGCTAGCAAGCAGATCTGGGCTCTGTGGAGAAGCTACTCACTGGACGGTACCCTAGACCATAAGAAAAGAGCCCTGGATCATAGCACCACTTTGACTTATCTGAAACTTGCATTTTGTTACAGTAGAGTAGGTGAAAGGAGAATAACCCCCCCCCAAAAGTGAAATAAGATGAGCTTCTCTGTAGAGTAGCTCTGAAACTAAGAATACAATAGCTTCCCAGCAGCTGGTGGTGTGACTTCCTGTGTTCCACCTATCTTTTCTAGCCACCCTCCAAATGAATTTCACCTTGGCTAAAACAAATAAAGGCTGAAGGTCTCCAAATCCCACTAATGGGATAACGTTACCTCTAACCTTTTGCCAGCGAGTAACAGTCTTGCAGGAAGTTTGCAGGACAATAGCAGGGAGAGTGCCAGGTCTGCTCCGTAGCTGGTAATTGGTTTGTGTGTGCACACGCTCTGCCTCAGAGAGGGCTCAAAAATCACTTTGTGTACTAGTTTCAGCAAAAGAGAAGTAAGGATAGGTCTAGTCCAGAAGCCTGAAACCTGAAGTAGCTTGTACACTAAAAGTTTACAAGTCAGCTTTGGCAATTATACTGGAAAAATAACTTATTTCTCCTTGCTCTTGCTGCATTAAAGTAACACAGGAGGGAAGAGGAAGTACACAGACACTGCAAACACAACAGCAGGCTTCCTGCTGACCTTGGCTCTTGAACACAAAGCACGTGCTGTTAGAATATAGGAGTTATCTGCAGACACTGATTCAGAGCTGGCAAGCTAAGTACTGTTTCAGACCTGCTGGGATGAGATCTAGGTAGTTCCCCACCCATTTACGTGGAACAAATTGTGAGACTGAGGTTGTGTATTGACTGTTGACCTATATCATCAAGTGTAGCAAGCACAGTTTCCTTTTCTTTGGAAATTATTTTTGTGGTTTCCCTAAGTTGCACTACTTTCTCTATGTTTTTATGTAACCAAATTTCTAGAACAGGCCTGTGCATGGACAATTTGTGACTCTTAAATCTAGAGATTGATGATATCACTCTAGAAGATTTCTAGCAGAGAAGGTAGAGAACATCTGAAATAAGCTGCTTTGGTGTTATACAGGTTGACTGCAGGTATTTACGGTATTGTACTATATGCAATGGTAGCATAAATGGAAACAGCTTGGAACTGGCTTAGTAGAAGCCTGAATAATGCATGCAGTCCTACAAAAAAGCCTGATCTTCGTATTCTTTAGCTCAAGTTTGGGGCTGTTTCTCAAGCTTGGGTTTGCTTCTTGCTGTGACACCCATCCAACTCTCAGGATAGCTTTTTTCCCCTTATCCAGTGTCACCACAGTATAACTTTCAGACTGATTTGGGATTGAGAGTGCTCATACCCAGCCAGTCATGCAATATTTCTGCTGTATGAATTTGTAGATGGTCATTAGGGATCAAGAGTTGCTGGGCTTGCTCTTCTCTTCTACCTCTAGGAGCTTAGATTTTTAAGTGCAACTAATTCCCCAGCTGAGATATTATTGTCTTGTAAGTGCTCATTAAAGTAAAGATTAGGAGAACCAATCTTGGCAGTTACTTTCTCTTAGTCCAGACTGAAGCAAGGTGTTATGAAGTAGCATATTTTATCAGGAAAGGAGCCTTTAACTCTGTTTTGTGTGTTAGAGTGATTTGTAGTGGGATCCGTTAATACGGGATCCTATATAATTTTGCTCTGATGCACCAGTACCTGCATTTTGAATACTAGGTAATACAGTAAAAGGAAGGCTCAAAAGAGGCTTAGTATGGTATATAATCAAAGAGTCATATAGGTGCTCACTCAACATGTTATTTGTGAGACAGCCCAGTGTCCTAAAGAAAATGGCAGGTTATTCACACTAGACTTCTCATTGTTCTAATGAAGTGCTTTATAGCACAGTGCTAATGCTGAGAATTAGGAGTTCAGATTAAACCTCTGGTATACAGAAAATGTTTAGAGCTCTTGTGCTCAGCAGTGGAAATACATAGAGTAACTAAGGTGCTATCCTATTTAATTGCATCACAGCAAGTTAGATGAATGAGAAAGCTGGCATCTAACAAACCCGCTAATGTGTTCTCTGTTGGAGGGTGCCAGGAAAAAAAAAACAAAACAAAAGAAAAAAAAAACAACAAAAAAAGCCCTCTGATATTGCTGCAGACCAAGATCTTTGCTATATATGATTCCCACTGTTACTAGTAAGATCCTTACGCCCCTACCTATGGCTACTGTTTTTAGAAGCTGGGTATTCAGAACCTCTTTTTTAAAAGTAGGGGGGTTTACATCTTGGCTAGTGAGCTCAAAAGCCACTGTGAAATATCTGTTTGGGAATCATTTGTTTTAAAGAAATAACTTACTACAGTGACAGATTTTATTTTCTTTGGAATTTAAGTTCTTGTTCATGAGGTGAAGAATTTCTCACATTTCCCTGGGTGTGGTAGATAACTACTGTTTTCCTACTAATATAGCATCGTAGAAAATCCTCCAGCAAATAGACGAGAGAATGAAAGTATGTCCTTTCCTGTTCTCACTCTTTTTCTTTCATCTTTAAAATATGCAACTATTAATGCCTGACTAGGAGCATTATTCATATGGTAGGGCATTATAGCGTAAGGCTTCCTTGGTATTGTAATTAGCTGTGGGACCTGCTTACAGTACCTTTGTCCCTCAACTCAGTTATGCAGCCGTTAAAGGTGGTAGTGCAGGGGGGGACGAGCCTTGCTCTCAGGCAGCATCTCAGTACAGAGCTGTCTGGACCGAGCTACTGCAAGGCTTCCAGCAAGGCTAGATAAACTTGGAAGACTCAAGATCTATTTTGTCTGTCCGTCAGTCCCTTGGCTGTAGCTCACATAAGAGTGCTCGTTACAGAAGGGACAGGCGTCAGACATTACACAAACTTATACTTACCAATATGATACAGGATTTTACATAGGACTTGTACCAGTTTAAGCAAAATTAGAAGGATTTATGCAACCTCTTAATTCAAAAGGCTATGTCTGAGAAGCAGGGTCAGCACTGAATTGATCTCCTAGTTGGAAGGGATGTTTATAAAAGGGCTGTCTTTAATCTGCTGTTCTGTGTTCCTCATCAGACTACTCATTTCTCCCCTATCAGGACCGCCAACCAGCCCACAGAGTACTCCTGCCAAGGCCTTCACAGTGGGCAGCCCCTGCATTTCCTCGCCACGGCCAGCTGCCTGTGCTCCCATTTATTCTGGAGACCTTCCCCTGTCTACAAACACTCCGACGGGTGCTCTCAAAACCCAGATGGCCGCAGCCTGCACCCCAGCCAAGCAGAGTGGAGCCAGCCCACGCGCTTCTCCCAAACTGATCCCTTCCTCCAAAATGTCCATTAAACATTGGGTTACAAGGACTCCGTGTTCTTCTCCTCCAGAAGTGGGGAAAAAGGCTCCTTCTCCTAGAAAAGCCCTGGCAGAAGTCACCCAAGGTTTCCTGGAAGCTACTTGCCCTCCTAAAGCCCCACAATCGCCATTTGAAAAGCGTGCCAAGAGAAGGCTTGACTGCAGCAAGGGGGACGATGCGGGGCAGAAGTGTCTGCAGGCCTGTAGCTGTGTGACTGAACTGGACCATGCGGCTAAGAAATCCAAGCTGAATTTATGTGACTTAGCTGCAGACCAAAAAGCTTGTGATGAAGGCTCTCTCAGCCTGGCTGACCTGGATAACGACCGCGAAGGCTCCAGCCACAGCCCAAAAGAGCCTTCCTTTCCTGGAAGCCGTATTAATCCATCGGGCGTTCAAACTCCCCCCCATCTTTTCAAATCTCCGTGCGGGAAAGACACTGAGGTAGTAGATAAAGAGAATAGTTCACCTGAAAGAAAAAATTGGTTGTCTGCTCTGGGAGAGAAGCTCCGGACTGGCAGAGCTGGCAGCCAGAGCGCGTCAAACAGTCCCCCGTCATCTTGCAGTCCCGGTGCCAAACGACAAGAGGCTGTGGCAGCGGCCACTTCGCTGAAAACTGTAAGTAGGACAGTCAGTGACAGTGGTCATGAAAGAAGTTATCCCTAGCTGTCACTCTCCCCTTGTTCTCTCCTGCTCAGGCATTCAAAGAATTATCTGATCCCTTTGATTATGGACAAAAGGGATGATTTCTGGCCTAATAAGCCAGATACATTAATGCTGTTATCTACTAATCCCCTCCATGCAGGAAGAGAATTTTTAGGATGTTGATGTCCCTCACTTTAAAGGGACTTAGGGCACACAGGAGCTCAGAGATCCTCCCAGTCCCCAGTCGGGTGTTCAAAGGATGTAGCTGTCATCTGAAATACAGCTCTACTCTGAGAAGCACAATAATGACAGCACCTTTCCTGGCAGACTTACTGTTTGTGTTCACCGTCATATCTGCCTGTTTATGTTACTGGAAAGCCACTTTAGCATTGGAAGAAAGGGCTAAATTTTATTCTAGCCCAGGGAGCAAAAAAATTTGTTACCCATGTTAAAACCATGGGGCTAAATAATGCCTTCAGTTCCTTCAATTGAAAACAAGCAGAAAACAAAGGAATTGCAAAAGAGTCGGAGGACAGGACTTCACCTACATAACCCTACTTTTGATGTACAAGAAGCCTGGCACAGAGCTCATCCTAGGATCTGAAAGTTAAGCTTATAAAGCAGCTAAAAAAGTTGGCGTGAGGGCATGAGCATTTAACATGCAAATTGAGAAACAATAATTACATTTTTTTAAAACAAACCAAACTCGACTCGTGTCTGAAACTGGACTCTGAGTGCTACAGTGTCTTTGACTGAGTCTTATTTCAGTAAATGTTAGGTAAATTTTCACTCATCAAATTTTAGTTGTACTCTCAATTGAATATCTGATGCTATAAGTTGTTGCCATCATTAAGGCTTATTTTGGTAAAGTATCTCATGTCTCACCTGATTTCACCTCTTCCAGCACTTCTATCAGAGGTGAAGTGTGCAAGCCACCACTCCTTAAGTTACACATAGCAGCTGAACTCTTCATGTTGTGGTTGTACCAAGAAATCTTGGTTATAGTAAACCTACAACTACTTGTGCTTTATGCTGTACGCGTTTAAACACAAGACAGAAAGATTTGCCCTGGAGAAAGATTATTATAGAACAATTATCTTTTCTGCCCAGTATGCTCTAGTTCAGATTTCGGGATGCTCCTGTGTTGTACTCGAAGCCTGAGGAGGTGCCTGGAATACCAGCAGCATTCGTTGATCTGCTACATCTTGGAAATCTGTAGCCCTCTTAACTGCTGTAGGGAAGCTGAAACTGCAGCCAGAGCGCTTTTCCTACAGCAGTAAGACAACCCTAGGTTTTAGCCAGTGTTTCCTGTAGGTAGTAAGCCTCTTATCTGTGAGACAAACAGATTATAGTAAAGAACCTTTCATTTACTATCATCTTATTTGGGAAGCTATCAAACTGGAGCAATGATGGAGGGTGACTTTAAGATTCCTGCAGTATATGAACTGTTAACCTAGAAACATTTCTTGTTGGTTTTGTTGGGTTTTTTTTCTAGGCTGCAACCACTTCAGTTTCCATGAGGAAGATCTGCACATACTTCCACAGAAAGCCACAGAATAACTGAAGTGGCATGCGGCAGTTGCACCTGATGGATGTTGACACTGTGGTATCAAGACCAGATTTAGTAACGCCAACAACTATGCGCCAGGATTACACAGTTTGTTGTCAGACATTCATAAACTTGGGGTTTTATTCTCCTGTTTTTAAAGCCGTTAACACTTGAATTCAGCTGAGTGTGGAAAATTTACACCATACTTATAGATACTCATGATCTCTTACTGACTTCAGATGATGGATTTTTTTTACAAAGAAAAACGGAGTATTTTTTACGTGGCAACTGTTACAGGCCAAAGACAGCAACAGCTCTGCTATGCATTGTTGACAGGCACATATAGCTTGTCAGTTTATGTTACTAATCTGCCATTGAAACTTCCTCTACTTAAGAATAATGTGTAAATCATTACACCCTCCTGAAAAGCAAGTGTTGGAATGTGTGTAGAGAAACTTACTGGAGGTAGATCTGAGCTACTTTGTGCTGAATGGCATTTCTACAGTTACTCTTCTAGTACCGCAATGACTACCCGCTTCCAGCAGGGAAGTTATGAATGTGTTAAGTAAATATAAGAGACTTTTAAACACCATGTCCATCCGATGGTGATTATAGTCTAAGAGGAGACAAAGTATAATCAAGTATGTAATGCCTGTACTCCTCTTGCCATCCCCTTGCTTCTCCCAGTCTGAAAACTTCTGTATTTACTGACTTAGCTGGCTCTTGAACCATCAGCACTACAGCTGTTGAGGCCAACAGCTTGTCACTTCTCTGAAATAAAATACTGGCAAGATGCATTAGAAAAAATAGTTTGATCTATCCCAAATAGGCATCCCGTAACAGCCGGTTCCTCGGTCACCTCTTACAGTTTCAGTCTGTAGCAAAGGCATTAATAACTGCTTATAACATAACTTCATAACACTTTTATAATACAGTATCTATAAAATAATAGCTTGTAAGTTGGGGGAGGGGCACTTGACATTTTAGAACGCACTTGACAGAGTTTACATATTAATATTAAATGCTTTGCCATTGTAAGTCGTCACTGATGCTGAAAGAACAAGGTCATTGAAATGAGATCACTGTCCTGTTGGCTAATGATACTAACTCCTCAGTCATGCTTTCCCCAAGGGGGAGCTAGTAGAAGATCCGTATCTTAGGTTGGAGCATTTACTGTCTTCTGGTATAATAGTTCCTATGAACTTTAAAAAAACCCCAAACAACACAAACCAAACCTCTAAATCCCTATTAAGTTTTTCTGCTGCAAAAGAATTGAGGTATTTGAAGGGGATGTAATCCAACTAACTCACGTTTTCCATTTGAAATTTTCACATCTACTTTACAATAGCATTGAATAGTATGGTAGCTGAAAGGGATTAGAGGAAAACATGCTGGATTGTATTTTATGTTGTAGATTGTATTTTGCAAGGAAATAAATGACTTGAGAGAAACTGGCTTCTGTGAAAGGTCTCTTACAGCTACAAAGCAAAAGTAAATGTGTAGTGTGCTTTTTTAAAAAAAGAAAAGTAGTCATCATCAAGTTGCATCTTTTAGCAGGAGCACTCAGTACGTATAGCGGCCAGAACAACTTTCTCCTGTTTACTGAATTACAGGCCATCATCCCATGAGCTTTGAGGAGATGCCATTAGGGAAGTGGAAAAGGTAATGTAGTGCTTCAGGCATTTTTTATAGTTCTTGTTTAAAAAAAAAGGATTTTTAAAAAGTGATTATCTGAATAGATCTAGTATCTTGGGCAAAACAGGAATGTAAAAAATCTGCTAGTTTAATTTTAACCTACTTCTGGATATTGAGGTCAATGGAAGTAGTAGAAACATAACCTAAAATAAGTAGGTTTGGCATTGAATTCTGTCTTAATTTTAATTATTAGAGCAACTGTGTAGGGTACAACCTGCCTTGGCTACAGCCAGTTTTTCATGCAGGATTCTTCCATGCAGTTTGTAAATAACAGGTTGCAGAATAAGGAGATGTGGACCCTATTGAAGTACGTGAGAGCCATCAGACATTTCAACAATAGGATTTCATGTTCCTCCACTTCTTTCACAATCTTTTCCTCCTCCAGAAATGTTCTGCAGCCAAACCATTATCTCCTATATCTTGTAAATGGCTACCTAGAGATGATTTACACCAACGGGTTACCACTTGGATGAATAATATTGTGTGGGGATGTGAGATTTTCTCCTTTCAAATAGTACTTGTTCAATGGAACAACTTGTTTTATGGACCACCAGGCCTAATTTCTTTCATCTTAAGGTGTCAACCTGGTTCAGAGCCTAGGAGAATTAGCTGAAACTTATATTCTTCTATGTCCAAGTGCCTTGACCTTATCATGATAAAATCATGATTGCAAAAGCGTAGAAGAAGAATTCCTGATACAAATCGTATAGAATCATAGAATCATAGAATCATAGAATCATTGATAGAAGAAGAATTCCTGATACAAATCGTATGTCAAGTAGTTTAAGGTAACCAGTGCTGTCTTTACCCGAGACACTTGCTGAACTAACCATTCAAAGAACTGAGCTCTTGTTTCGAGCCAGCAAGCTATACCTCTGAATTACCTTTCCTTCTAAAGGATTTACAGAAACTCTGTACTCCATGTTTTATAATCAAATTAAGCCTTTTGAGATATTATTCCCAAATCCTATGTATATATGTAAATCCCACCTTATGTATCTTGCAGGTTTTTCCATGCAGATGATACTGCTTCCTGATGTCTTGTCTCTGTCCTCAGTGTTTGCCCTCTAATTGCCAAGTGGGACTTGGGAATGACCACGGCAGTTTATTATGGTACTGTTTCCAATAGTTGTTACTACTGCTTTGTTGGAAGTTCTGCCTCTCACTGCTCAAGCTATGAGCAGTCAACCAGTTCAGTTTAACAGCAGTTTGACAGTGACTTGAGCTAGCCTGGCTCGGCAAAAGTGAAGAAGCTCTCCCAGGATCTGTACAGATGCATGGTCAGCAAGCCTTGGCAAGCATTTCTTCTGGTGACAGCACTGACTTGAGAATCCCTTGGGGAAGCTAACTACAAAGAAAACCAAAAATTTAATTGCCTCAGTTCCCTGATTCAGCTAAGGCAGTGCTTCATTCCTTCACTTGAAGGTGCCACAGTAGTAGCTCCACTTGTATTAAAACAAAGCCACTCTGTGTCTTTTCACCTCAAGAACTCAGCTTTATGATTTACTTCTCGCCTCTTGTCTAAAGAAGAATGGCTGAATCGTTAGGTACGGTATCTTCAAGAATCCACTTCTGTACCTTGCCTGGATTTTTTATTTGGCTTGTAAATTACCTAACTCCCTGTTTGCCTCGTAAGTGTGCTTTCACATCATGGTGTTGTGAGTATGGCAGAGGAGGAGAAGGACACAAAAATCCAAGAAGCAAAGACTAAGCTGACCAAGTAGAGCTGATCATTCTTACATCGACTTACCTATAAGTGTGACAAAATATCAGTATACTCTTGCTTGGTTGGGGTTTTATCCTAGTTTTAACATCATTATGATAAAATCTCAGTTTATTGTTCTATTCCTGTTCTTGCAAAAGGTGTTAAGTATCCAAAAACCAGGCTAATAATAGTCCGTAGGACTGTAAAGCCAGTTACACTGTATGCTGCAGCGACAGCAAAGTAGGCTGTGTTGACAGGAGTTTAGCAGATATTGTCAGAGTGCATTACTGAATTATTCAGTGTCACCATTATTTTTGTTCTGCTGATTTTTATGGATTTACTGATGGAGGAAGTGATAGTATGTATACTGTGAGATCAAGAGATCCATTGGATTCTTGAAAACAACATGTGACTGACATAAACGCAGTGAGCCCTGATTTGCTTGAATAGACTGTGATTTGCTGCAGGTAGTTGACAGCAAGGTGGTTGTGTGAAAATTGGAAGTGTTGCGTCATAAGGAATCAGGTGTTTGTAGACATGCAATTGTTTTAAGAAGCAGGACTGGAGAGAGAAAAAAGCTGACAATTGCAGAAGTAAGCAGGGGAAAAAATAATCAACGTAAGAATAAAACTAAAAGAACAAAGTACTTTGCTTAAGAGATGCAACCAACAGGAGAAACTAAACTTCACAGACTTGTTACGTACTTGGAAGAAAGAGTAGGGCTTGGGAGGCCTATGCTGCACCTTTGTATCAGACTCCTATCTATATACTCCAGTTTTTTTCCTCTGTGCAGTTGTCCATGCTTGCCAATTCACCCCCATTAAGAGAGAGTGCGAGTTTGAAGGCTGTTCCGGATCCTTCTGTGTGTGGGCACCCTTCTTCCACCTGGTCTGATTTAACCTAATCCACTCTTGGAAAGGAGTCAGTTTTGACGGAGTGTTCAGATCATCCAGACTAAGGTTTTCTTGTTTCTGAATAAGCCTGGTTTTGCACAGAGTTGTTCAGAAACAGCTATTCTGAAGTAACAGCTCTGCAGTAACTCCACCACGTAGGCGATCCTTCAAGAAAGTGATGTGAGACTGCTGGGTGAGTGGTATTACATAAAACCAAGGATACTCTCAAGCATGAAGGCAGCAGGAAAACTTTTCTACATGAAAATTAATTTCTTAATTTTCTTGTCTCGACACCCCCAGCCATACCAGGTAGCAAACACCGACGTTGAGAACAGCTCCAGCGGTGCGTAACACAACCTGTGGTTTGGCTGTTGACATGCTGCTGCCCGTCCAAGGCTGAAGGAACCGCTGGTGGCAGAACCCTCACCTTCCTGTCGAGCGAGAAAGACTTCCGCTCGCTTCCGTATTTGTACAAAATTGTGCTGCTCCACTTTCCCACCGCACGCAGGCCCACGGTAACGGGGGGTATTTTCCGCAGTCACCGCATCCCTGGCCCCAGTGGGTCTCTCAGGCTCTGCCTGCATCCCCACGCCTCCTCTGCTGTCAGCACAGCCCCGCGTTGCCGGTCTGAGCGCAGCCCCGCATCCCCCGTGCCATCTCCCACCACCTTCTGTCCCCACCACTGCCCCGCAGCCCCTTGGGGAGGGCCTGTGGGTCCCCCGCTGCGCTCACACAGCCGAAGTGCTCAGAAAAGCATGTTCTGGCTGCGCTTTTATCTGCTTGCTGCGCTCCCAGCAGGGACGCCACCCCTACCAAAGAACGTGTGTGCAGCCTCCTTTTTCGTTGTCTTCCCTGGGAGGCGGAGAAGAGTGATTTTTAAATATAATGCTGTGAGTTCAATGCTGCTAAGCAGAGCTTGTCTGATCGCAAATGCAGCTGGAGCTCCCGGCTTAGTCCTGGCACAAATGAGTTAAGGACAAAAGGTCTTCATTGCTCTTACGCAAAGAGACAATTTCTCCGGCAGCTGAGGGCGGCATTAGTATTCATGCCTTGGCTGGTCTGGCAGCAGGGCAGCTAACTTGATATTAACTGTGGCACAATGACTGGTTTTTATGGGCCTTTTCTTAATATATATCACAGGTAGCCAACCAAGTGGCTCTTTATCCTAATTTCCTTGGGGTGCCTGCTCTCCTACCCGCTCCCGCGACGGGGCTTGGTTTTTTCTTGAGTTGGTTGGTGGTGGTTTTATTAAGAGCCGCAGGCAGGTTTCCTGCCTGGCTCATTTGTTGTCATGTTGTAATGCTGTATTGGTTTATTTTTCAGCTGACCAAAGTACCTCTTAAACTCAAGTCATCTGTGTTTACAAATACTTTATTGTGTGATATACTAAAGCTTTTTCCCAGTGTTTGAGCGGGACCATAGATTTGCAGCGGAGACATTTCCACATTATATGCATTAGAAAAGTGTTACCCTAAATGAGTAATGGAAATTATTTCTGCTCCAGGAAGCAAAATGATGCTGAGTGAAAGAGAGAAAGAGAGAAGATGGTTTATATGGAAACAAAAGTATATTCCCCTTTGCCCAGGCCCGCCAAAATGCTCCCTCCCCTTCCCCCTCGTCGTGTGTCTCACCACAGCACAAGGGTGTGCCAGAACATGTTCCCACAACCTTTCAACCCATTCAGCACAGCCTGCAACTTTCCTGGCTATTTTTGTGTATTCCACTCAATGATTAAGTGCTGAGGACTGTGATAATACATCCTTTCACCTACGGGGCCCAGCAGAATGCAGTCTCAGCTGCTCACTGACTGCTTTTCCAGTTATTCTTCCTAAAAACTGGATTATCAATAGATTATCCTTCTGATCATAAGGGCGTAAACTTGAAGATGTGTTGTTCCTGGCCAGGACTCCAGCTCTCAGTAATCAAGTATTATTCTTGTTGACAATATGATTTCTGCATGTAACTGAAGCACTTGCAGGCTGCCTTTGCCTATTATAAATAAAATGGCTCATCTGCTGCTGAAGATTAACCACCTCTGGGTCGAAACAGGGAACTATTTAATTATATGAAGCTAGAGCACACAGTGGTTTCCTGAACACCTCCGGTTGTATAGCGGTATCTTAGCTTTGCTAACATTTTACCAAACATGCTATAACACTGCTAATGATTTATCCTTTGTAGAAAAGCCCCTTTCTGCTCTGACATCTTCCAGTTTTTCCATTGCTCAGCAACACTCGGGTTCTGTGAACCCCACTACCATACAAGATTAATTCAATCTCACATTGACCAGGCCTAAAAGTTACCATCAAACAATTCAATCTCACATTGACCAGGCCTAAAAACATACCTTTTAGGTATGTTTTGTGGTAACCATGGTACCACATGGTACCACCATGTTTTGTGGTAACATCAAAAGTTACCACTGTGGCTCGCCAAACTTGTCAACACCAGAACAGTGTCTCGCATTTTGGGTTGAGGCGCTGCAATACAGCACAAATAAACCATCACAATTGCTCCTGCAATATCAACTGACAGCGATCAAGGCACAGCACATCCATTGTGACTGACGGGCAGCCCACTGACAGCTCACAACCCAAATCGCCTCTGTTTCATGTTGTATCCAGGTGAATTTTAAAAAAGACCAAAAAAGCCCCGAATGATAGCGTTCCCATTGAACAGAATAGGGGAGCATCAGCCACAGCAACGTGGGCAGGACATGACGGGATCAGAAACCAGCACTTTTGGTTCCCACCTTCCCACTCATCTTCAGGAGTGCCTGAATCCTTGAGGAGCCTTCATCCCCTGAGCTTCCAGGCAGGCTCTGCAGTGACATTTGAAAGCAGGAGTTTGTCTTCCAGGGACCTTTGGCAGCAGTGAACATTTCAACATTAAGGCCTATGTCACTAAATAGAGCAGGGGTAATTGTAGGGAGCCAAAATCGGGATCTGGCCCTGCACAGACCTGCGGAGACAAGTGATTTTTCATGCCGAGGTGACCTGCTAGGAACAGGGTCACGCAGAAGGGGAAAGCACACCCCTGATGGGTTAGCTCTGGGTCTGGGAGACGTATCCGCTGAGTCCCATGGGGCAGCCAGGGGAAAGTCTCTGTCCAGGAGCAGAAAATGAGACTTTTTGGGACCTATCAGCCAAGGCTGATGTGAGTTGCACAGACAAAGGGCCAGACTCTTGCAGATATAAATCAGCCAGGCTCCACCGACACCGCAGCTCTGCTTGTTTACACTAACAGGAGGTGTTGCCCACTGTGTTTCAGGTGTTAGATTCTAATTTATATTTACCCTCTATCCCACTACAAGGCAAATCACACTCATTGGCAGGCTCTTGGCTGAAGAGGGCGTTGCATTATGCCTCTGGTTTCATTTTAAAAAGTAAAAGCAAAACTTTAACTTAGTCCTTCCAAATTATGGTATGAAAATGCATGCCAAAACTGTGCTGTAAGAATATTTGGAATGCTAAAAATAGATTGGCATTTGAATAGCTGTTGGAAGGGGAAGCACTCCTAACCAAACCTGGCACAACCAAAGCTGTTTATTTTCCATACACTTATTTCCAAACAGGTTCAGCACACAGAGTGATCATTTCTTCATAGGGTCTTTGTAAGCCCAGGTACCACTGATGGCAGTTCCTAGTGTAACTGTAGCTGGGTTTCCACTGCTGTCACCTGCCTTCCTGGCCAGGCGTCCAGGCCGGTCATTGTCATCGTCAAACCAGAAACTTTTTTTCACCGAAGGAAACTATGAAAATTGAGTTAATGAGAACAAAAGTCTCAACTCAGAATTCTAAGATTAGCATCTTCACATTGAAGCCTCTGATGCTCCTCTGTATCATTTTAAAGGCAGAGCTTACTGATTTTTCAAATTGTCAGACAGATCAATGCATGAAAACATTTGCTGCTCTCTCGGTGCCTTGTGTTGATGCTCTTGCACATTGCTCATTTTCCACCACTGAAGTCATGCTGTGGTAAATCAAACATTAATATGTAAGTGTCTGCAGCATCCTATCATGGCAAAATAATGATACCTTAGAAGCATTTTTTTTCCAGCTCAACTGTAAGTACCAATGTATTTTTATACCTCTACAATCAATATTCATCTTTAAATATGAGAGACCTACAGCACTTCTCATGAAAACATTTCAAAGGGTCAGAGCAGGGGGGAAGTAGAAGGCCCATGTTATGGAGAGGGAAACTGATGCCAAGAGGAGTGATGACGACAGTGTTGTGTGAACCCAGCAGAAAGGCAGAAAAGCAGTACATAAATTTTCTTACATTATTATTGTACGATTTAAGCCTCAAACCATTTGCACCGTATCATTAGCAAGAACGAGATGTGCTGCCAGTAGAGTTTGAACATCTTCTATGGTATTTTACTTGAACGTATTTGTGTGTGTGTTTCCAAATAAAATCTCCTCTGCAGCAGACTGCAACAGTCAGCTTCACACTTTTTCAAGGCAAAAAGCTTCACCTTTGTTCTTGCCAGTATGCCCCTCTTAAATTGAGCCTGGCTTTTTGATGACTGCCTGAGGTGGTTTCTCTGTGTGCTAGGAGAATCATTTCAAAAGCCTTACTTGTTCTAAAGTGCACCAGAGGAATGCAGGGAAATGCATTGGCAAGGGAAAAGATAAACAGTGCAAACAAAATGCTAGGAGAATCATTTCAAAAGCCTTACTTGTTCTAAAGTGCACCAGAGGAATGCGGGGAAATGCATTGGCAAGGGAAAAGATAAACAGAGCAGTTTAATCTTGCTTAGCTGTATCTCAGCTGCAATTCTGCTTTCTCTGAGCAGCTTTGACACAATTACGATGCAAGTGGCCGGCTAGGAAGTGCAGTTTGCAGTAGCACCCAGCCTCACCTTGAAACAGAAAGACTGAAACACCCACAGAAAAAGAAAAGGTTTGCTCACTGGGCCATAGTATACAACAAAATTTTCCTCTACCGTGGTTGCAATTTGTTGGTAGCCTCTTACATTTCTGTATTTATCGCGCATAGCAGGAAGCTATGGTCCGCGTTCAAACTTATCACAGAGAATGATTTTTGCTTATCAAGCCTGCAGATGAGTCATTAGATCCACCAGCTCAAGCACTGCGTACTGCTTCACGCCAGGCACACCCCAGGGAGCCAAGGCAGCAGGGTGGCCATATACCTGCAGACGCCCACAGGACAAGAGGCTTGAGATGAACCCTGTTCTTGCCGGTGCTGCGGACGTAGCATCATTTTCTGCAGGTTATTTGACATTTTTTACCTTCTTTCTCCTCCTTTGTAATGAGGCTATTCCTCTCATTGTCACCTAGTACTGGTGGCATCTGCCACTTGCAAAACACTTTAAAATCATTGTGTAGATGGCCATCTATAGAGATACACTTTACAGCTCCAGGGTAACTGGTGGAATGAGGAGAAAGTGTATTGCCCCCCAAATCCAAAGAGTTAATGTACCACAGGCTTCCTGTCTTAGCTGGGGATGCAAAAGAAAAAATGCTTCACAGCAAACTCTCCTTCTTTCTGGTATCTCACCGTGGGTGAAGAAGGGGAAACCCAGGGAAATATCACTCTAGTAGGGCCTTTAAATAATATTTCACCCAATCACCATCTTAAGGTAATAAAAAGGAGTTTGCTTCACAATATGATTTCTTTATGGTGGACATTTTATTATACTGGTTCAGGTTTGCTGAAGCTACCCAGACAAAGTCATACGGTTCAAATGAACAAGTGCTTAATCACTAAAAAAACCCTCTTGCTCTTCGCACGTTCTTGCGGTGCTGCCACAAACCACCTGAAAAAGCAGGCTTGGGCCAGGGAATCCCTCCCCGCAGCCCTTGTCCACGGCAAATCCTGTCCCGGTGTTCCCGGGGGGCTGCCTGGCTCTGGCAGGGTCCCTGCGGGTTGCCAAGCAGCGGTGTGAGCACTGCTGTGCCTGCGTGTTGTGCTTTGCTTTTATTCTCACTGCTATTACCAGAATCTACACTTTGACCAAAATAGGAGGTTTCCTTCCTCCAGCACGGCAGCTTGGAAAAACATGGACTTATTTCAGATAAAGCCCAGAGAGGTGAATGATTTGAGGTGCGTCACAGCTGATTAACAAAAATCCTGAAGTAAGAATAAGCCTCTCCTTTGAGCTACTTTGAAATAACCTTTAGCACAAATTACTCTCTAGGCTCGGGATATCCGAATGCAAAGCAGACGGGTCCCAAGGGTTCTTTCCCCTGCTCTCTTATACCTCCTCTGTATCTTTTTGTCATGATATATTTGCATTTAAAAGTAACAAAGGGAGAAAAATTACACCTTGTGGGAAGTTTAGCTCTGTTCACACGATCTGCTTTCTTTTTTTAGTGTCATGTTTCCTGTATGCTCGGGGAGGTCAGTCGCTGTTTCTGGCAAAGTACATTCCCAGCAGAGAGGGGCACGCAGGAGAGAAGGCAGCACAGAAATGGGCAGTTTCTGTACAAGTAGCTAAGTAGCCCTTGCCAGCACAAGAGGAGATACGGATTCGAAGGGAAGAATTTTTCATGCAGAAATCCCCCTTCCTTCTGGCCCCCTGAGAAGCTGGCAGAGCAAGCACAGCATCTCTCACTGCAAACCCGTGCCTCAGAGATGCAGCTGTTGATTTCAAGCGTGAGGGTGAACGGAAGGTTGCAGCCTCCTTGGCCTGCGACCTTCAGCTGCAATGGCACTGCTGGAGAGAGCAGCGCTTTGGGCCAGCTCTCCTCACCCCTTTCTGGAGGTGAAGCTCTGGGTAGTGCCCTGCTGCACCCAGAGGCACCCAGGGGACAGGGGAAGAGAAACACTGGGGAGCAGCAGAGCCCGGTGTCCTGCACAGCTCCGCACCCCGTGTGCCGTTCAGGTTCAGCAGCCTTTTGCGACATGCCCGTTTTCAGGTGGGAGAGCAGAGGGCATCCCTCTTTCCTCCTTCCTCCTGCACCACCGGGTGCGTTTCGGCTCCTTGGTGTGCGGACCAGGCTGGGAACCGTTCCTGCTGAGGAGGCCTCCTGCCCGTGCTGCCAGCAGTGGCCGCAGTCATTCTTTCCGTGTGATAAATATGGTAACAGAGTTTGCACAAGGTCAGAGCTGGAAATAAATTCCATTGCTCAAATAGGAGAGAGCTAAGTTTCATTCACTCGCCGCCGTTCCAGATCCATGTCAATGCTGTTTGTTAAGAGTGACCTATTATGGGTGACCTAGAGGCTGCCCTGGAAACTAAATTCACTTACTATCTCTCCTGCAAGCTTGCTAAAGCACCTCGGGTACAGCCAGTGCCCGAGCATGCCGGCCGTGTTTGCTCCTGGACGGGCTGGTGGTGCTTGCACAGGCTACGCAAGTTCAGGCAGCAATGAGGACAGAAAGCAGAAGGCCGGGCACAGTACACTAAGGAGCTATAGGAGGGCTGCCTGTGCACGGTGGTACGGACACAACCAAGGTGGCACGGCGCTGACTCGGCTGCCTTTTCTGCATCCAGAGGTCTACCGCTTGCCACCAGTATTGCTCTCCCAGGCGAAGCGAAGCCAGGAGCCCAGCACCACTACCTGGTGGCTGTGCAGCCCCGTCAGCATGTGCTCTGTTCCCGCAAGGCTCGTCTTGGCTCGAGTGGGAAAATCCCTTTCCATGCATCTGGAAGTTGCAAATAGGTCCAATCACTTGCCAAAAACTAGCAGTCGGAGACTGTCCTAATAGGTGTGCAAAGAGACAAAATTATGCATTACAGGCAGGTTTTTTAAAATCTGGCATTTCAACAGCCCTGAGCACTTGCCTTTGCGACTTAAAAAAAGGAGTAAAAGGACATTAAATTTTCTATGTGTGGCATATGTTAATTATGGCAATCACATATTGAAGACCATTAATCTCTCTCTGCTACACATTCTTCCCAGATCACATAGAAAAGACCTATTTCGGAATGCCTGAAATATGCAAGTGTTGTCCAGGTTAATAAATTATGCGCAAATCAACAGTCCATATGCATAACAACTGTTTGGTGAACACGGGAGAGGAAAAAATCTCATCTGACCATAGCTGATGGCCTTTACACAGTTCTGAGTAGGAGGTTACCTAACAAATGCACTCTTTATTTGAATGATGAATCTGCCTCACATCTGTGCACCAGTGTTTGAGATCTGCTCAGATTTGCCCCGCGGTTAAAGTTAAATTAGTATTTATACACATTTATCTCTGGTTGAACAGCCAAGAGTGTCATTTCAGGTAACGATGTTTTGACTAAGGGGAATACACCTTGGAATAATAAAACAGCTTTCTGTGCTAGTGGGCAATAGATTATACCGGACGATGTGAATTCAAAATCTTAAAGCTGTATTGAGTGGAGGTGAATTAGGCCGCTTCATCCTCATGCTGGTTTGAATACTCAAGAAAACCATTCTCTGTCTTTGCTATCAAGAAGCTGGACTAAGTGAAACTCAGGTAGCTCCTTCCTAAACCGTTCCTGTCCATCAGTTTAATTTTGAGAATTCAGAGAATAATGTCATTCTTACGCTTTTCATAGAATCATAGAATCATTAAGGTTGGAAAAGACCTCTAAGATCATCGAGTCCAACCGTCAACCCAACACCACCATGTCCACTGAACCATGTCCCGCATCTACTTGTCTTTTAAATACTTCCAGGGATGGTGACTCAGCTTTTATTTATGGATGAAGAGGGAAAATGTGTTTTCAGGATGGAAGGTGGTATAATTTAGACGAGGAAACTCTAACACTGAAAACTGACCTCTGAAATCTGATAGCTTGCCACTGTACCAACGTATAGCTACCATAGTCTCAGTGTGCAGAAGCAAATTTTAAGACTCCAGAAAAACAAAGCGAATTACAGTAATTTCCAGTTCTCCTCACATAGGTTACTAAATTTTTAATTGTCATCCATATGTGCACCACAACCAAAGATAATTCCTGCCCTAAGGAATTGTCAAATCTAGTTAAAAACTGATGAAAGTATAACATATTACAGGTAGGGAACTTCCATATTTTAAAAGTATCCAATTAAACTTGAAAACATACTTTCAGAATCATCTGGTACTTTCTATTTATACAGATATGACTTCTCTAATTGAGTTAGGCGAGAATATGTATGCCCAGTGCACATCAGCGATACTTGCTGATCGGTTTGCACTATATTCCTTCAATATCTCTCTGGGGGCCCTCAGGCCAATTTGAAATCTGTACGCTGTTTATTTTCATTTTAGGCTCCCTCAGTGGCCACATCATTTGTTCACTGACAGCACACTTGAAAGGCTCTATCGCTCTAGTTTGTTTGTACTTATAGGCTATCCAAGATCTTTTTGGATGCTGAGGTGATAAGCATCACAGCAGGCTTGTAAAGCAGGCTGGCAGGGCTCACCTCTGATGAAGGTGGTAAGAGGGGAGGTGCTAAGGCTAGCTTGGGAGAGCGTAAACAAAGTTATCTTCACGAAGAGTAAACAGATCCATCTCTTGGCACGGAAGAAGGGTGGGAATTATGGCTGAATTAACTTTCTCTGTTTGCATCGCTATGGACTTAATGTGGTTGTAGAATGAGTTTAAAGAGATGTTCGCATGTTTACAAAGATCTTTCTGCTGTTTTCTGTTCTAAATACATTCTCCTTTGAAATATTAAGCCTTGAGCCAAATGCTTAAGTCTTTAACGAGAATTTTGCCTAAGTAATAAAATGAATAATGACTTCAGGTTTTGGCCCTGGATAAAAACAAATGTTCTTCCTGTGACAGAGAAAAATAATCCATTGATATGAAGTATCTAAGTGGTCACTGACACAGTAAATCATTTCATAAATCCCTGACCACTGATCTTTCAAATGCTCTGTAGTTTGAAACGGATATACTGCATGCTTTAGAAAGTCCTTAATTATGCACTTTTTCCAGTACAAGTATTCAAACCTCTCACGTGACTAATACTCGTTTTTAAGACAAAGCCTTGAGAGGGGGTGAGGTTAGCTGGCCTACAGCGTGATGGCTGTCTCCTGGGCAGATGTGCTGGAAAAGCAAAGGGCACTGCTGACACACCTGTCCACGGGCCGCAGCAGCTTGGCGCTCCTCTTCGGGTAATAGCACAAAAATATTCCTGTTGCATCATTTACTTCAATAAATCATCCTCTCCCTCATGACATATTGGGTGATATTACTGTGTTTATATAAAGCCTAATCAATGCTGCTGACTCAAACAGTTCCCAGTTTGGTGTAGCAGCAAGATCTCCTCACGGTTATCAGGACTTGGCCCACGCACGTTATTGAAAGTTAAATATCAGTAAGCTAGAGTACTACATTGCAACTTCTGTCAGTGGCTGCTCCTAGTGAATTACCTTGCCTACTGTTCTCTTTCAGAAACCTCTTCAGCGGAGAGTTTTTTCTCCTCCTGGATGCTGTATACCTGCACAAATACAAGTGACCAGCAGAGGAGATCCCAGAGGAAAAAAAATCCCAGAATAATCTGATGACTTTGATTGCTTTGAGTTTGATATTCCATTCCCAACTTGCTTTAGCGTCTCAGTACTATGCCAGAATTGCTTCCTCTGGGTGGGTAAAGTAGAAAAAGTACCTAAAGATTTCCTAAAGGATATGGAGCGAGATGCATCCTCAAGATGCGCAGTAAGAGGTGGGTCCATGAATAACCTGGATAGCTTTGTGTTTGTCAGCTCAGTGGTGCATCGTCTGGCCAGGAGCATATGCGTTCTTTCAGGAACATGTATGAACCCATGGGAGATACAAATAGGACAACAGATTGGGGTTATGCAACTGGGAGATACAAATAGGACAACAGATTGGGAGGGGCCAAGTTATGCAATACACTACCCTTACTCAGCTATTCAGACAGGGTCCACTGGGTGTTATCAAGGAAGATAAGCAAACATTTCAAAAGTCTAAAATCTACTCTTTTTTCCCACATTATTGAAGGAAAAGACAGATTAGAGCATATTTCCCTAAGCTAGGCTTGGGTCAGTAAACTTGATATATTCTTAAGGATGAGTTTTTAAAGATCAGTACCTCCTGTCTGTAAATTAGCCCATTATCTCTGTGCAAGGTCTAGAATTTTAGTAACAAGGCATTTTTCTGACCAGGAGAACCAAGCTGATTTTTAAACAAAACTGAAAGAATTTATTTCTCAAATACACTGGAGGAAAAAACAGGTGGGTAGCTATATTTGTGTAAAATATGGCAAAATTCTTAAATTGCCCCATTTGTTCACTCAGATGTTTCCCTCTCCCCCACATATTCTGTAGAGGAACAAAGCTCTTACCTTGGATGTTTCAAATCCCACAAACCCACCAACAATGCAGTCCTCAGCCCTGTGACGTCTAAATTTCCTGCGTGGCTCAAACCCCTCATTAGTGAGATACCCTTTGTTACAGAGCAGCCACTTTTGAAGTTGCAAGAAGTCCCCGTAAGTTGATGGGATACTTTTTTACATCACTACTGAAATCTGCTGTTCTAACCTCCATCCCCAGGCTGCATGCAGCTCTGTGGTGTCCATGCAGCCGTGAGGGTCTCTCCAGCAGACTGAAACCTAATTCTGTTGCGTCAAGGAAGAAGCCTGATAAAGCCTTTAAAACAAAGGACAAAAAAAGTATGCATTATTTTTTCTCCTATGCTGGTGACCACAGCTTTACTCAAGAGTGTAAGGAAGGAAGTGAAGAAAGTGGGTCGTCGTGCTCTCTCACACTAACAACTTTCTGCAGCTCCTCGGGCTAGTGAGAAGGGGATCTTCTGAAATGTGCTATGATAGGTGAACACAGCACTGGGTGTATCAAGGATGTCAAGGGCAATATTAACCGTATCCCAGGGTATCTCTTTGTCTTTCTAGTTCAGACCCTATATGCGAACATCAGATATATCGACAAATAGATAGGTTACATATCAGTGCCATGACTATGCTTCCAAATGGGTTGAAGCAGGATAGGACTTTGCCGAGCAGCTGCCCAAAGTTATGTTTGTTTTATGAGCAAGATTTAGTGCACACAACACACTGATATAAGACTTACCTGCTGTATGCCACAGCTAAATTAACTGCTCATGCCTATCAGCTAAGTAGTCTGCAGTTCTTTTTCTCCTGACTTAAGACACACTTATAGTCAGAGGGGAGCTGATGCACAGATGGCATTTTCTTCATCAGTGTTTCTGTTCCTTGAAGGGAAATCAGTTTGTTGATCTTTTTATACAGAAATCCTAATGTTACCTGTTTTTCCACAGTAGTGGAGTATGTCTCTCTGCAGCCTTTCCACACACTTTTATGGCTGTGGGACAGGTGTCTCTTCATCAGACTCTGCACAGCTAAACCCTTCCTGTGGGCAAGTGCCTCCCTTTCCACAAAGAGATTCAATTCCATCCTAAAAACTAATCAGGCACTGGCTTCCAATTAAATATCCACACCTCCATCTTCAAAAGTTTTCACCTCGCGCTGTAAACCCCACTTTTCCTCGCTGCCGGCGCTGCTAGTCCCAGGATGGCGCCTGCCAGCTTCCTGGTGGTCCTGATGGGGAAGAAAGAAAAGGGGAGGGGGTTGTGAGGGTCCCCCCAGCGCTGGGTGCATTTCAGCTGTTCCCATTTTAAGTTCAAAGCCTTCTACATGGCAGCTGAATGGGAGGCTTTCCAAAATCTACAGGAGGCTGGGAAGGAATCCAGCATCACAAGGAGTATCCTGACGGAAACAGAAGAACTGGCAAATAAGCATATGTGAAACGTACCCCTTTTTGTCACGACCGGAGGCACTGTTTTCCCAACAAACACCCTATCAATTTGGAAAAGAACAGTCACTACCTGTTTCTGTGGATATGAGCCTTGCTGCCCAGGCAAAGAGAGCTTAAAGCAAGCAATCCCTCCTCCCTATACGTTACACTGCTCCTACCTTTTGTTCCCTTTCAGTGCTGCTACCCTTTTTTTAACAGATGGTATTTTTCTAACTCTTAGACCTACAAACTATAGTAGCGTCATGCAAATGGGTACATTTGCAGGCATAAAGACTTATCACGAGCACGAGTTTTATAGGACTGGGCCTTATATTTCTCCTTTAAGTCCTTGCAACGATTTCTCTCCTGCCAAATCACTTTCTGTCTAGATCCTGCTCTTACATTCAGACTCCATTTCCTGTGGCTTTGGTTTGGCTGGGGTTTGCGCTCTTTTTTCCATCTTAATCCCTCAACTTTCTTTTGCTGTATTTTTTTTGCCTCTTAAGCTCGTGATAATGTTTCTGTAATCAGACTTCTTCTGCACAGCACTGAAATGGCAACACTGCGGGTCTGTCTGAGAGCACTAGTTTGCAAGCATGGGAAGAGGCAGAGAAAAACACTCCATGTCTAAATCCTACCATTTAAACTATTATAATGGATGGTGTTTGCAGAAAATCCTTTAAATTTTTTTTTTCAGAATTATGATATCTCAAATGTCATACACGTTGCAGGCACAGACTTTGTAAGTCACAGATTTGCACTAAAACCAGCGCCTCCTCAACTTTCTTCATAAGCAGAGAGCCTAACTCTTTCCTGGTCTGCCCTTCTCTTTCTCCGGTGGCTGCAATAATACCAGTAGTAATTCAGAGGAGCAAGAGGCTCCTGTTTTGTGTATATCAGTGAAAAGCCCAAGAACAGAGTGAGCCAGTGTTTCTGGCAGCACAGCCGCATGATAATTAAACAGCCCTGGTTACATATCCGTCGGTGCAGGAATGGCATACTTTCCTGGTGAGTTGGCAGAGGCAGGTAATAAAGCTCGAATGCTTACACGTCCATTATGAACAGACCTATTAAGAGCCTCTCCTCCCAAAGGAATGCTGTAGTATACATGGAAATGAGTCTGTGGTCACCCAGCATTTCACAGGTATCCAGCTGCGCACTCAGCAGACACCAAGCATGCAAAGCCGTACCACACCTCCCAGGCAGAATCCAAATATTCTTGCTTAGAGAAGCAGGATCCTTCTCGGCTGAGCAAAGAGAAGGTCCATTTGCTTTTAGCAATATTTGGACCACAGAACAAAGACATTTCTCACTCCCTTCAAAGAAAGATGGTTGTACACATATGTACAACCCCCAAGGTTTTTTTGCTCCATCTAAAATCCTCCCGATTACTTCACAAGTTTCTTAGCCAATATGTCATTGATTACTGTTGCTGTAACTCCTCCTAAACAGATAAAGTATTTCAAGTGCTTCAGAGAAAAGTATGTCCCCTCTCTGCACTGACGTGTGTAGAAATGCCTCTCATACTTTCTGGATCTAGCTTATCTTTCCCAAGGGCTGAGGCATGACGATCCTTTGCCATTCTTTTCCCTAGTATTTAGGACAGTGCTTCTGCCTTTCTCAAAGGATGAGGGAGGTCAGAATCTTCCCCCATACATTTTGCTGAAGTTACAGTATTTCAGACAGGTTATTAATGTTAATGTTATTAATTGTTTTGGAACATATTTTTACTACCTTATAATATTTATGGACTTTATTGTGAATCATCTAACTACTCCCTTCAGGCGTATTTCCTTTGAAGTAAGGGGTACAGTGTAAATGCTTGAAATCTCAGGAGCTGCTAGGGTTTAGGATGCATGTGACGATGATTAGTATTTCCTTCAGGAACTTAATGTTTCTGGGATATTCTTAACGTCGAACTCTCGCATCCCTTGGACAATCAAAGCTCCCAGGGGATCTAGGGAAGTTGCAGTCCAGCCAAGTCCACTTATTCCCACAGTTCGCTTTCCACACCTCATTAAAAAAGTGATCCAGGATTTCTCTTCAAAGCTTCAGCAGCCCCGCACATTAAGAAGAAACCTTTCAGAAACAGTCCAGCATACGCTGTTAAGTGCATACAGTACTCTGGGAGGGATTATATGGCAATAAGGAAATACTTCTGTGCAAAAACCAAAACAGAAAAATATTTTTAAAAAGCAATGCAATACCAATGAGACCAGCAGCACCGCCTGACTCCAAACAAGATTCCAAGGTCTTCAAGGACTCGTCTATGCTTACAAGTTCTGCTACTTTAATTATGCTAACACAGAGCAGCATAATGCCTTTCTGGCGTAGTAGCAATTATATTGGCGTGGTTTAGTGCAGTTACACACAGCAAAACAGAGTATGCTGGCATAGCTCTGTATGCAGAGTGCAGTTTTTACTGGCAATATATATATCAAGAGAAAAATCATATTCTTGTTAATAAAACCTCAGTGTCAACTAGGTATAAGTCCCAAGTAAAGTCACCTTTACTTGAACTTGCTTATTTCACTATCACTTTTCCCAAGGTTTTTCTTTGGGAGTCTTTTTATCACGACCCCCCTTTGCTTTCCCTGCTGTGCTTCTGTATGTGCTTCCACAGCTTCCAAACCTCTTCCCAAGTTTGGTTCCGGGCTGGACTCCTCCCAATCCTCTTGCAACACTTTCAGATCAAACCTACGGGTATGATAATCTGAACTCCAGTTTTCCTTCTAACAGTCACTTCCTTTTCTTTCCTATCAGATGGGTTAACAAACCAGCTGCAGCAGAAGGCCAACATGAGGCCAGTTATTCCAGCAGGACAGGTGGGTGTTAGGCAATACTGTTACCTGTTTATTCCTGCATTTTCATATAGGAAGGCAGGGAATGAATACAATTTGAGAGAGGTGTAGTTTTTCTTCTTACCATCAGACTGCCTCACCAGCCTATTTTCCATTGCAAAAAAGTTTCTCTAAGTACAGACCTTATTTTTCCCCACGCAAGTTCTCTCCGAGGCTCTTGCACATTTAAATTTATCAGATATTTGAATTAGAAATTAACAGCCACCCCACAAAACTGGATAAGGTACCTACCTGTGTACATCTATCTTCCTTACTGCTTCTCTAGTAGCAGCAACATAATTACTCCCGACCACAGGAGATCACTACTGGAATAACTCCTCCACGCTTCCTGAAGGAAGTCAGCATCCCCTCAGCCCCTGTACACAAATTAACACATCCTTCTCTGAAGCAATCACAAGCTGGAGGCAAAAAGGGAGGGAATTTTCCATCCGAAGTGAAGACTGCCACCACCTCTGAGTATACGTCTTCATGCCACAGTTGGCACCGGTAGTTTGAAGAGGGGTCTGAAAGCCCAGGCTCGCCTATTAAAAATGAGTATGAAGAACTGTCTATTTATGTTACTACCAGTCTGACTGACCAGGGAGATCCCCTGCAACTCTTTGGACTGGTACACTTGAGGATTATTTCTGTGCTGGTTGTGTCAGCTGCAGAAGCAGTTGGTTTTTGAGAGGGGAAGCGTGAGAAGGGCATTGGAACTGCCTGCACTTCACTAATGTCCTCCTTGCAGATGGGGTAGGTACCAGGCTGTTGTAAAACATCGCTCAGAGAACTAATCCACAACCCCAGCCAAGAAAACTCACTTTCGCCTGAAACACTTTCAAGCTTGTATCTCTGGGAGCTGGGGAAGCAAAGGGCTGCACAGTGCTGAGTACGGTGGGGTTTTGATCCCTGATTACTTCGTGTCAGTCATTTAAACAACCTAGTGACAAACCAAGGAAAGAACCTAACTGACATGACTATTAAAGAAAAAAAAGCCAAGCTTCAAAATCTGACTTCCTTCTTATCTGCAGGGGGATTGGACTAGATGGCCTTTAAAGGTCCCTTCCAACCTAAACTATTCTATGATTCTATGATTTACTCGACTCGAGTGAGAACAGACAGACTGCAAAACACACAGTGGCAGGAGTAGGAAACCGAAGCCCTGTATTGACTCAAACATTAGCCTGAATCCTGTGATGACCCAGATCACAAAGATTAAAAGCACCACAATCCTTGAACTAATGAAGTAGGTAAGTGGCTAGGACTTAATGATGGTGTGACACTTGGGTTGCAGTTTGTGTACATATTGCAATAAAGAGAAACTCTTTGGCTAACTGATGAATTTATTTTTCCCCCTTTTTCTCAGCCTGTCTGGAACCAGCACTTACACTCTCATAGCGTCTTGATCCTGCCAACAATTCAGAGAGGGACGCTAAATGCTAGTAGCGTCAGAAATGTAGTAGTACAGAAATGGCTTAACTTTCTCCCATCAGCTGCTCTTTTTTATTATTTACACTGTAAGCTGTTTAACTAGGGCAGGGACAACTTATTTTTATGGATTTGCATGCTGGATTCAAACCATAGCTCCTATATTTCACTGGGACCATTAGCTGCTGCTATAAAAAAAAGTGAAATAAAAAATCGTACAGGGATGTGCAGTGAAAAAATCTAATGGTTACCGAAAAAAACCACATATAGAAAGGGCAGTAGTCCAATGATAAGTGACATCTAGTACAGTTATGTGACAGTGATAGAGATAGGAAACAAGGCACTAACAGCACTTGTTATCAAAGGAACAATTACAGCACTAGCAGTTGTGGGTGAATGTGAAATCTCTGCAGAAAAGCCTGTACCTCTACCACACTGCTTTGATAACAAAAGCAAACAAGACACTGAGCTACTAAACTACTTTTGTTTAGGAAGAGACAAATCATGGAATATGATGTATTACAGCAGGGCTGTCTAAGCCTTGGGAGACAGGATAGCAGTTTTGGAGCACTTCTGTGGACCAGCTCTGACTCCTCCTGTGCCCCGTGAGCACAGGAGCCGGCAGGGCTCAGGGTCCATCCATGCACAAGGGTTCTAAGAGGCCTTGGGCTATGGCCTCGCCGTTGGATATCCCTGTATTACTAACTGCTTCTCTTCTAACTCTCCTTATAGACTAAAACACTTGGGGGATCCCTCTAAACACTGCAGGAAAGTACATCATCCCAGGCATTAATATGGCTGCCAGCCTTGTACCTACTGGTGTTTTTGTAATCAAAGGAGTGAAGACTGCAATTAGTTGCTCATCTTTCAAGCCTTTATTTTGAAGAAGGTAACACTCCCAGCTACAACCGAAATGATTAAGACAACAGAAACTGCAGAGCAGATGAGTAAATAATAGCCATCTGACTCACTTCCTAACTCAGAGGTGTCTGGAAACTGAAATTAGTAAGTCACAGAGCAAAAGGCTTCATCTTCAGCAATTTCACCTTTTCTTTTTATTGTACACGAAGAGAGAAAATTCTGCAGTGCATGGGCCTTACGACAATGTCTTGCTAAGGCCATTTACAGAGAAACCTGCACTTTGTGATATTTACAGACATACCATGCCTTAAAGCACAGTGCTTGGCCAGAGGGTCTGCAATGCACCTTCCTGAGCTGTTGGCACCATGGGGCTCTCTATTTCTGGGCCCTTCTTACTCTCCCAGCTGCAGGTTGCCAAGTGCTTCGGGTTGGTATTTATGATAATAGTCAGATGGCTCAGGATTGATTTTAAAACAAAATTGCCTTGCTGCAAGGAAGGCTGAGCTTTAAAGAGCAACTAGAGTGTGAATTAGAAGAAACCACAAACTAAGAGAACCCTGCTTATGTTCATGAGTGAATTTACTGTCTGAAGGTGGCTGGTCTCTACCAGCCACTGCTGACACCAGCCTGCTTTTCTTTGCAGATATTGATTCATTGATTCACAAATGGACCTCAAGGACTTAGGAACTAAATCCACCACTCTGCAAATCCTGCATATCCCTTAAGCTGCAAAGAAGCCTGATTTTGAGGGTCTAAGTAGCACATAAGTGCTATATAGGGTTTGTGCTCATCCCTGAGCAGATGAAATTTTATTAGAATATTTAACATAACCTGGCATTCTGGAGGAAAGCCTTACCTTGGATGTACCCACAGAAATTCATTACAAGAGTAAATACATGACATAGAAATGATTCACCTCACCTTGACAACTTACAGTCTGGATTTAGGAGGTTAAGAGGTAAAATCTTAAGGCAGATATGAAAACTACTTCATCTGAATGTAATTTGAATGTCCAACAGAATGTCATTGTAGTCCCAAGTCACCCAAATAAACGACTGCTCAGAAATCAGACTCAGGGAACATTATTCAGAGTTTCAAATTAAGGAATATAAAAGATGGAGATAGCCTACATTATTCATAAAGGCTGGTCCAGTAAAAGACCACAAGAGCCTGAGCTTTCAGAAAGTTCAGCCAGTGATGATCCCCTGTCTAAAGCCATTGGACCCCATAAATCACTCGGCCACAGTGGACTTCAACACGCACAGCAGAGATGCCCAAATAAAAAGAGGAAATATTTAAGAACACAAAAAATCAATAACAGTCCTGAACAGCAGAAGATAACTTCCAAATCTATGAATCAGTTGCTTCATTCTTATGTTTACATAGTACTCATTTGTTCTCAAGAGTTTATTAAAAATAGCATCCTTTCAAATTTGAGTGGAACAACCATACCAAAACCATAACCAAAACATATGGTCTACCTACAATTTTGGCAATTATCAAGTGTGCTATTTTGAGTTAATACAATCATTAGCAAGGGTTTTGCAAACATTTTGGATGCTCCAGTAATTCAAAACAGGCAAATATACAAATATGTATTTGCCCGTATTTGCAGCAGAAACAAAGACGTGTCGAGGTCCTGTTGGCCTCCCTGATAGTGCTCTAGAGTGGCTCGTCTGCCCCAGCAACCTCACAAGTGGGCTGAGGTGCGGTGCCTGTACAAGCTTTAGCCTCCCCAGCTGTCCCAGCAGTCCCAGCACAAGCAGCAATGGGAGGCTTCCTGCCCTCACGTCCTCAACCCCCAGCTTCAGAACCGAGACCTGCTTTTTATCTTTCTATACTGTCCCAAATCGGCCATCCTCCGTTGGTCCTTCCACAGGCTGTCTTCCCATCTCCATTACTCAGCTGCTCTCCCCCGTTTTCCAGTTATTACCAGTCAAACCCAGGAGATAGCAGCCACAAAAAGACAATTTTTAGCTCAAACATGATGTCGGCTGAACAACCCAGACCACATCTTTGTCTGGCATATCATCTTTTCCTTTGCCTTCATCTGACCATGACTCTAGGAGGCCTCTCATACACAATCATGTGCCCATTTGTCCTACCTATATTGCTTCTCGCCTAGTTTTCCAGTGAAATTCCTGGTTGCTATTAGCATGACTGTGCATACACAGCCTGCTCAATGCAAGCAAAATAGCCTTCCATCCAAGGTGACACAGTTACCTTTCTGCCTCCCTTTTTACTGCATCTTTCAGAGGTGGAAACTTTAACTCCATTTGACTCCAAACATTTAATTGAGCCTCTTAAGCATCGATGCCTAATCATCCCCTGCTCACTGAGAGGGTGCAAGAATGCAACCTCAGCACATCTGTCAACTGCCTCTCTCCACTGGCTGGGGGGGGGGGAGAGGAG
>NW_008795317.1:1767995-1785907 GCF_000699145.1 Aptenodytes forsteri | reverse complement strand
TGCAAAAATCCACCCTCAGCACTTCTCCCACCTGCCTCTCTCCACTGGCTGTAGAGGGAGCATAGATCCCTAATTCAGGCACCTTACTTACGTGCCCAAGATTAGTTTGTATGAATCCATGCAGTCATATGTGTTAATTTATATGAGTATTGAGTTCTGATATATATATCTTATTTGGAATAGTTACTGTATTTCTGTGGGCTTATCCAGCACCCAGGGGAATGGGCCTGGAACTATTCTGGAATACAGATAAAAATAACCACATGCAGAGGTTGCATAGCTAGTGTAGAAGTGCAGACTCTCTGGCCCTTGTAGAAAAACTGCCCTGGGCAAGGGGTCCTTGGCAGGCTCAGGTGAGTTCTGTATCTCAGAACCCCACCATCACATGCGGGCTTCATGAAAAACAAATATGACAGGTTTTTAAAAGGGGACAGTTTGGATCCTAAATACTCCTACCTGAGCCAACACACAAGGAGCACTCGATAAAGAATGCTCTCTACACACCATTATCAATAGTGAGAAGACGTCAGTATTCAACATTATGGATTGTTTCCACCACTATGGGTAGGAGCACTACCTCCACCTGTATTTCATCTGGGCCCTGGAATCACACCTGTTCTTTTCCTGTGCAGTTATTGTACACTAAGCCAGCGAGCACAGCCCAAGGATTTTGTTTTGTTTGTTTAAAACCTGCTTGCAGCCATGAGGTTTTGAAATTCACACTTCTTTTCAACTGCTGAAGCAACACTCTAGGATGACATATCACAAAAGCGAGGCCAACTGCTTTCCAGAAGGAGGTATATCATAAAATAAAATAAATGACAAAGAAAAATGGGCCACTGTAAAAGCAAAAGGAAAATAGTGCAAGGTGGTAACATAAGCAATCAAAAAAGCAAGCAAAAAAAATGTACAGGAGCTCACACCCCTCTTTCAGTCCACAAAAATACTCAAATAAGGGCAGCAGTATTCAGTGGAAACTATACAACAGCACCATCATCCAGCTGCTTTATTCTTCTCTTATAAAAATGGATCTAATATTAAACACTGCAGCTCCTTGTTAGAACATGAGGAACTAATGCTAGCCGCACACTATGAATCATAGTGAGTTTCTATCTGTATTTAAATTTTCTGGACTTTGAACAAACTGACCTAACAGCTAAAAATACCATCCAGTTCCCATTTCTAAAATCCCATTTGTGCCCATCCTAGCAGTTCATAGCCAGTGATGGTTCGCTGTGAAGGTACCAGCACCTTCTCTTTTCAAAAGAGATGTGATGCAAGCTCTTGCTGATTGGCACGGATAGGTATTCAAGCAGACAGTTTCTCTGAGCTATCAGTTCTTAACTTCTGTGTTGCCCAGACATGATGACAGGAATCTGAAAGTTAATTACCTTGCAATTTTCCTTCCTTAAAAATATTTTGTAAGACTGACTTCTGGCTCCTGCTACAAGACTGCGGGAACACTACTGCTGCCTGTGTTTGGTCCTGAATGGCATTGGCAGTAGTAAGCAGTGAAAGACATATCTTCTTACTGCCCATAGAGGTAAAGCAGGGGAAAGAAAAAAGGGTGGATTTTAACATCAAAATTACCACATATATTATGGCTTCTCTAAAAGATATAAAGTTCCACACTGGAAGTCCACTCTGACTTAACAAAAATATCATTCAAAGATAAACTGATAATTATGAATAAGTGGCTGCATCTAGTTTTGCATAGGTAGCTGTATAATACTATGCAGACAAGGCTGATTAGACTTGAAGATGTTTCTATGGGACATGTAGACCAACCCCTTACAATATGGAATTGAGGTTTTCTGTCATGCATAAAGCCAAATTCAAGCATCCATGTTCCATAAGTCAAGTTTGGAAAATTACAATGATTCTTACATAATCATGTAGCTACATAATTTAGAAACTTCACCAAATACTGCGCTAGTCTCACAACACATTTGGCAATGCTGTATAGTGGAAATAAAGCAACTCCATAAACCAGGGTTATCTTGGGTGTCCAGCATATGTATCTTCCTAAATCAGCTGCATTTGTTTAAAATAACTAGCAGGTCTGAATAAAGAGCGCACATTCCTTGAAAGTGAAACAAGTCTTTCAGAGGAGTGGTGTCTCTTTAGTCATGTGAAAGGTATAAACCCATTTAGCTGGCAATTTCATCTTGACAAGAAGCATGTACAATTATATGTTTACAATTCTTTGACCATGAGAACAAAAAAGCCCTACTAGCTCACTAAAACCCAATCCTGCTAGAGAAGACTTCTGCAAAAATCATGGTGGTAATAAAATTATGTAGTTTATAAATAGAACACTTTACCTGATAAATAAGAGACACAGGAATTTGTAACGAGTGAAAGAGCTGTAATGGCAAATTTGAAAAACCTATTTGTTAACTGATAGATTAAATTAACTATGTAAATAAAGCAGCAAGTTTTGTAAGTTTATTTTGCAAACAATACTACATTTTTTTTCCCATACAATATGCATTGTTTGTATCTCATGCTCATTTTCTTCTATTCTCAGACCAGAAGCAGCACTACAGCAAAGTAGCCAAATTGTGACCCACCATTGGTAATTCCTTTTCATTTTGAAAACCACGACCCTATCCCATCCTGGAGCAGAGGGTCATTGTGCTCCACAGAGGGGGTGACCCAATCTGGGACTACCCCCGAGAGTCAGGATATTATTACTGCCAAGAAGTCAATATCTCTTGGGTACACAGTAAACATTATTCACACCTGACTAATGACCCCTCCTGGACCCCCCTGGAAGAGGTTGGGGGACAGACAAGGAGTGTTACAGAAGCCAGCAGAGCTGGGACCTGCCTCGTATGTGACCCTGGGGGCAGACCCTGTGCAAGCCGAGGGACAGGCCCCATGGAGCTCCTTGGCTCAAGGGCAATCATGGTGGCCAGGTATTGCACACTTGAGGGATAGGCCCCATGGAGCTCCTTGGTTCAAGGGCATTCATAGTGGCTAGGACTGGGCATGGGTGAGGCATAGCTCAGGCCAGGGTTGAGCATACAGGGGGGTCAGGTTGAAGGTCTAGGGCCTGTGGGACTGATTGGGGCAGCGATGGCCAGCTGTGCCCCAGCACTGCATTCCTCAAAGTCTCCCTGGCAGCCACCTCCAGCCTCACATTGACTGATGTGCTAGTATGTAAAATGGAGGTCGTATTATTACTCCCCCAAAAACCTGATGGCAGCTACATCTTTGCCTGCTTTCTTAAGGAAATGGGACTTACGCAATCACACCGTCTGTTATTATGTCCGTTAGATGTACCCCTACAACAAATCCTGAGTCTGTTGGCCAATTTTAACCACATCTGACAGAAGGGCAGGGGTCTTAAAGATAAAAGCTCTTCCAAATGTCATGCAAATCTGCATGTGGGTTGTGGTGGGGAGACCACAGCAGTTACTCCAGCATGAGAAGAGATCGCTATGAGAGCTCAACAGCCGTGGGGTTTTTGGCAGGTCAACATGCAGCAGACCCCAGAGCCAGCCATGGCACCGTCTGCGTCCTGTCCACAGGAGCACTAGGGCACCAGGGAGGTCATAAGGACTCACGGGGGACACCTGTGGTTAGTAAGGTGCTGTAGGACATCAGACACACATCATAGGAAACCAAGCCCCATTAGTTCTGCCGCACAGCTTGTTGTTCCTTTCTTTAAATTAATCTACAGGAGAAAGATCCTTGTTAAAGGTCACAGCAACAGAGATGAAGTTTGAAAAAAAGTGTTGTCAAGAAGCTAATATTTTAATGCTTGATAGTTTCAAGTGCATCACACTGACGTTATAGCACAACAACATACTATTCTAATATAACTTCTGATGCTCACATAATCTGTAGATTACCATTCTGAGACTCTCATTAAAAAAAAAATCCTACTGCCTTATTATTATTACTATTATTTGGAACTTTTTATTGAACTAGACCTTTATAGGCCTCTCACTCACATGCAACAATGAATGAAAACTGAAGAGCATAAGTAGTTTTCCAGTGTTTTCTCTCGTGAAGATGAACAAGCATCTTAGGAAGCCATTAATCCTTAGCACTGAAGGGAGCAGTAAGAGAAATCTGGTGAGCATACTAGCACCAGTTTGCAGCCAGTTGACAATGCCACCTTCTAACTTTGAAAGCATCATAAAAATGTGTATTTCCTTGCCTTCCCCATCCTCACCAGCATCTTCTGCAGAGAACTACCCTAATCACCAGGAAAGCAGCACACCTTACGGTACCAACCACAGGAGGATGTGGTCTGTGCCCTTGGGAAAGCCCAGAATTACCAATTCTTGTCAGACTGGTTGAGGAGGAAGGGAAATGGAAAGTTTCCGATTTTGGATAGCAACCATGAGAATAGCAGGCTGCTTCTTTTAACCATTTCCTAACTAGAATTAGGAATGTACAATTTACTTTCTGTAGAAGAAGAAATTGGAACCAGTATTACTTTGTTCAGTTCTGTTTAAGGAAAAAAATCTTGTGTCTTTGAATGGAAAAGAAGTCAAGCAGCAGGAGAGACAGGCTTTGCTCACAAATCCAATCCCCTTTATAGCTAGCATTCTGCCCAAAGGTCCTCTTTTTTTAAATTATTTCTAACATTGCCAGACTATTGGTACTTCTGTGGCTGCAGCAATCACTTTCTTACTGCCCTATCTCAGTTTCTCTGTTTTTTCTGCCCTACCTCACAGAACCACAAACCTTTACCAAACAGCACTCAATAAAACCTCTTTACCTGCATATGCTTGTGCATTAGAAAATAGCTCCTACTGTTTCAGTTATCTGGTCCGTAAAAGATCCCTTTTCTTACCAGGTTACTAAAATTTACCTAAACTTATTAAAATTATTTACTCCTCTAAAGGCCTAATTAATGTTCAGACGCAGCAAAATCATAGCAGCATGCAATCTGATTAAAGACACCCAGCATGACATGGCCTATGAAAGTTATACAAAGAATTTCAACTCTAGACTGCAGAGCTAAAAGCAACACTAAACCACATAGTGCTACAATTCCTACAGTGACAGATTGTTTGCAGTTAAAAGAGATCAGTGGTCAGTGAAAACAGCAAATGTAAGACAATAAATATAGGTTGGGGGGCAGAAAAAAAGAAACTTATTAAGAAAAGACTGAAGAAGTTGCCAGATCTTCAACTAAGGTCAATTGGTATATCTTCAGTGAAGGTGATGAACTTATTTAACGTAATGGAGCTAAGAAAATGGCCCAAAACAATTATTAGAAATTAGGACGGTCATAAAAGAACAATGGGGGAAAATAAATAAATTAATGAAAACTAGTTTCACTTTGCATTATCTAGCAAAAGAAAAATACTTTAAATAACGTGCTTCTTGTTACTCAGATGAACAGAACATTCTAATATTCTAGTTATAAACCAAATAACCCCACTCCTCCAAGTGCTGCTGACAGTCTCTTCTCGTCATCTGCGCAGACTTCCAAGTTTCTTCAGACCCACAGCACTACTCCTGGAAAGCATAAAGTGGCTGGGCTATGGCACCCACTTTCTAAGGCGTGAGAAACAAAGAGCCAGTGCCTGGGAAGCATCCCTTCCTAAAGGGAGAACAGTCGGACAAAGAGAAGCAAAGCACATACAGGTTTTGCAGTTTGCAACAACACAGTGACTTGGCCAAGGTGTAACTGTAGGCTGTGCAAACATGTAATGCAAATGAGCATGAGCTGATTTCAAAGTGTTTCATAGATTAAGTATACTTCCATTCTGATAAATTAAAGTTTTTGGAAACCAGTTCTTGGCATTAACAAAACACTCTTACCCTCAAAACCAGGGCACCACTTGTGCACTGCGTATTGGGAGCTCGGGAAGGTCAGCCTGGGCCAGGCACCATTCCAGCAACATAGCAAGAGAGATGGGAGAATCTCAGTACCTGGGAACAGTCCCTGCACCGTTTTATTTACTCGTATAGTCATAGTCTCAGGTTCTCAGTGATCTTCATGAATCCGTTGCTGTAGCTCCAGCTTTATAGATGTTTTGGCCTTCTAGCCAAAGGCCTCGGCAAGTCATACCCAGCACCTACACGGGATGCTGGTCATGGTAAGATACTTCTATAGTCAGTGTAGAGAGACAGGCGGTCTCCAGAGAGCAATTCAGCCCGCCCGCGATGTGAGTTGCCATTACAGAGTGCCTATCTCGCTCCACCGACTAGAGAGCGCCTTGGTTATCAGGCTTAACATTTAGGCACTTCAGGTAGGGGCCTACAGCTGGGTAGGACCAGGCTGTGTGTAAGTAAGTCTCTGAGTGTCTGTGCAAAGCAGGGTTCATAGCCATGCAGACTTTGTACTGAACTCTAAACCAAGTGACTCTGCACTTAGCTCACAAAAGAAATATACAGTCGTGCACAAAATAATAAACTTTGACCATATTTTCCAAGCCTCGGTTTCTACAGCGTTGTTTGGCAATAGGTCAGGCATCCTCTAGCGTATCTGCAAGCTTCTTGCATCTCACCACATCTCCTCAAAATCGAGGTGCCTTTCTTTGACGTTGTAGGGTCTCATAGTTAAATCCCCTTTTCTTCTGCTTCAAAAAATCACCTTTCTTTCCCATTCAAAACCTTTGAAGGCCTTCATAAATCTTCCGCTTTGTTCCCTCTGTGAGTCCCTCTGGAAAGCAGGGTTCATAGCCATGCAGACTTTGTACTGAACTCTAAACCAAGTGACTCTGCACTTAGCTCACAAAAGAAATATACAGTCGTGCACAAAATAATAAACTTTGACCATATTTTCCAAGCCTCGGTTTCTACAGCGTTGTTTGGCAATAGGTCAGGCATCCTCTAGCGTATCTGCAAGCTTCTTGCATCTCACCACATCTCCTCGAGGTGGAGGTGCCTTTCTTTGACGTTGTAGGGTCTCATAGTTAAATTTCTTCTGCTTCAAAAAATCACCTTTCTTTCCCACAAACCTTTGGGTCAGGCATCCTCTAGCGTATCTGCAAGCTTCTTGCATCTCACCACATCTCCTCAAAATCGAGGTGCCTTTCTTTGACGTTGTAGGGTCTCATAGTTAAATCCCCTTTTCTTCTGCTTCAAAAAATCACCTTTCTTTCCCATTCAAAACCTTTGAAGGCCTTCATAAATCTTCCGCTTTGTTCCCTCTGTGAGTCCCTCTGGAACCGCCATTCTCTTAATTTCTGTTCTTTCTTCCTGTTTGAGAACTTTCCGCTTTATCTGGTACAGCCATTAAAGTTAACGGCTTTTCATCATTCTGACAAGCATGTGGTATAGACCCAGTCAGCAAATGGTCTGTTCCACATTAGAAATACGACATTCATAATAACATTGTCCAAAATTCATAAGATGTGTAGAACATGCTGGCCACCCCATATGCCTGGGATCAAATAGAGTTTAAATGTTGTTTAAAAGGGATGCTTTAGGGTTTTTTCTAAGACAGAGTGCAGGACTGAGCCTACTTTAATCTCATAAACAGCAGGTGACCAGCCAGGTCAATTAACACAGATATTTAAGTAAGACTTTGGTAACAATGATTTTGAAATTTCACCCTTTTTTTCCCTACAAAAAAGGTAGTCAATGGTAATAATAAAACTGCAGAAACAAATGTAAGTGTGTGAAATCCCCACTGCCCTGTTGGACAGGGCAAACAAATACTAAAGACGTTTAAGTGACAATAGTTTTGTAGTGTTTAGTAATTATATGTGTAGACAGCAGTACATTCAACACTGGACGACAGTGAAGACACTTTTTAAATAAAAAGCCAAGAACTTTTACATCCTCTGAAACCTCTGTGGTAAAAATTGCTGAAGACAGAAAACAATTTTTGATCTAGGACATATATTTGGAGGTATGAATGGGTCATTTCCAACCACAGAAATCAAATATATACGGTTATTATAGCAATTTGCCTACATTATTTTGGAAATGCAGTGAACATTAACAGAAGTTGTCATAAGAAGAGATCCCATCTTCTGTCCATTAGAGTGATCTAGAAAAATAGCCGACTATGCCTGTATTGAATAAAACTGGAAGACCTCTTTTAACTATACCCCCCTCTTTTTCTGAACACTTCAATTTGCACAGTGGAAAAGCAGGCGTAGGTTTCACAGCACGACACCTGACACATGGCCCAGTACAGCTGTTGACACGGATAGAATAAAAACATACTACACAAGAAATTCAGGGCACAGCAACAGTACTTACAAAGATGCTCCTCCCACTTAGCAAACTTACTAGTGATGCTTCTCAACAGCCATAAAAATCCAAAAGTCAGATCAATCATTCTTAGGCTAGAGATGAGCAACAAGGTCTGTGCAACAATGTCTATTTTTTGAAGTCATACTGCTGAAATCATAACAGGACTGAGTATTTTGGGATCAGTGAAGACCCTGTTTTACCAAGGCTTATGTTGAAAGAACACCTAATATTTTTCTGCCTTATTTTTCACACACTGTTTATCAAGTGTCAGCTCAGGTGCATTGATACCATTTGTGAGAAACGCATGGGAAATGTCTTTAATCTACAAAGTAATCAATGTCCAAACCCAATTATGGTTTTCCTTGATTGCATTAATTTATCAGCCATGAAATGCTCTCTTATTTCATAAGTTTCTAAGCTGCTTCAAAGACGTGTCCCCAGTGGTGGCTCCCCAGAAGACAAGAAGCTTCCACAAGCAATGGGGTAGCAAGAGGGCAGTGCATGCAGTGACAGCATGATGCATCCTACGGAAAAGGTAATTGCTTTTATTCTTCTTAAGAAAGCCCTGTAAATCATTATTTTAAGACAAGCAGAGTAGATCCAGGCACAATGCTACACTTTGTTGCACTGGTTCCCAACTAATGAATGCCTGTAACACAGGTGAGGTGTGGAGCGGGCTGATAAATTCTGCGGAACTTGTGCCAGCTCTGGGCAGAGGGAGTTCAGCACAGACTCATATGAATCGTCCAGCTGGGGCCAGAAATCATCCTGGCTGCAGCTGGTGGAAGTGGTGGGAAAGCAGGACTCCACCCGGCTGAAAAAGGGAGAGGAAGCAGCAGCAGCAGCCCCACAGACAAGAAGCACGAAGATGCTGAAAGCAACTAGGGGAGCAAGGATGCAGTGTGTGCGGTCCGGCAGGGCACAGCGCGAGGAGTGAGCATCAACGGGCGCCAGCTACAGAAAGGCTGGGAATGCATGCTTTGTGTGATACCCCGCTCACGGTGGGACAGAATCCTTACGGATCATTTCATTAACTTGCAGAAGGATGCAGCATATGCATCCGTCTTTCTTGGATATTTTTGGTGTTAAGGATTGCATGGATCTGGGAGACCTGACACCAAACTGCAGTTATTGGGCAGATAACCCAGCGAAGAGCTGCTGAAGTGGCACAGTGCAAAGGAACATTGCAGGCCCTTTTATTCTGTCAAATCGAGGGACTGTCACTGAATTAAACTGAACTCAGTTTAATCTCAACAGAATAACTAGAATAGAACATACAGTATAGAAATAAATACAAATTTGTCATTTAACATAAGACAGTGGCAGGACACTAGAAGCAATCAGACAGGCAATAGCAATGGAGTTGGATGCTAGTCAGCAAGATGTCTAACCCAGGCCAATGGAGTACTCAAAAGAGATAGAGGTGTCCTGGTCCAAAGTACACATATTTCAGAATATATAAATATATATACCCAATGTATATACTTAAGATTGTATATATGTATAGTCTTAGTCCAGCCCTATCCCAGTATATATTTAACGTTTTTAACTGTGGCAGGGGGATCAGGATCATGAGTTGCCTTTAAACGCAGGCCTGTTACAACAGCATTGAGCTTTATTTACAGATCAGCTTGTACTTCTGCTGCCTACCTGTTCTGTAAGGAAACGGATGGCTTTACTTCCCAGACACCCACTTTAATGTTATTTTTAAGGAAAATTTAATGTTTTAAAAGACATTTTAATTTCAGAAAACAGACATTCACATTTTTAATTATAAAATCTGGCCTTCAGGCTCATTTGAGGAGTTGGTCCTTAATGACATAAGTTAGTACATTTTATGTCAATGTAACTTGGACGACTTTGGTGGTTCTATGTTGTCCAAAAACTAGAGTAGAGAAGAATCAGGCCACCAGTTTTTACAGAAGGGGAAAAATGGAAGAGGAATCTGAGATACCCCTGTATGAGGGCATACATGACCAAATCATTTAGAATATTTTTCCTTTAAGGTCTGTTTTATGTTTCAACTCGTTAATCAGTAAGAAATAATCTAGAAAGGAATTACAGCAGGTGCTTGGTTATGCTATAATTATTCTGCTTCACGTCAGACAGTTCTGAGATCTATTAAGGCAGAAAATAGTCTGAATTTTTTCTTTCCTGAAAAGCTGGCAGCTTTTTAACAAAGAGAGAGACTGGAGTAGCATATGTAGTCATTGCAATCTGTTCTGATCAGTGCTGGCTAGTTAAGGCTTTAGCTAATTTAATTTTGAAAGATGGTTTGAGTTAGAATCTGAAAACTCTTGTTTAGTAATACAAACAAGAACTGAAAACATATGTTACAACACTGAATGAAACAGCACTTGTACAGCTCATCTTAATGGAGGCTGTGGGTGTCACTGACAGCAGTTCATTTCACAGTAACAATTTTGACTCAAGGAAGACGATGCCTTTTTAAAGTACGAAATAACCTACTGGTAAACTCTGATGTTTGAAAAGGGACACTAAAAATGAGAAGTTTGAAGTAATAAGTGGTGGGCTTGAGTGGAAAACCTTCAAAAAAGGCTTTATTCTCTGTAAAACATCTTTTCCAAGGATTCAGTTTTGTTTCATTCGAAGAAATGTCAATGCAAATTTGACTAGCTATGTAAAATATTTTTCCCACCACCTTGAACTAACTGTCTCTCCTAAGACATCAACAGGACATGAAGTTCTGCCATTGCTTCTTGGCGTTTTCCTGAAGGGCTAAGCAGGACTGGTAGGACTTGTGCACAGGCAGCTTGTATAGCATGGCTACTCCATGGCGTAGTGTGGTTCGAGCAGCCATCATAATACTAAGATGTGCTCATCACTTACATCATCATAGTACTGAATTATCTAAGTGTTGTCCAGTACGCTCCTTCCCCAGTAAAGACGAAATTTTGAAGAAATGCAATCAGGTGAGATGATGGCTTTGGTAGTACAACCAGCCTGAGAGAATCCCATCCCCGTCCACCTCCTCCACCTCTCCAGGGGAGAAGTAGATTGTGACTTCTGAAGCCGGCTTTGCACTGAAGCCAGGGTACCTTGTAACGGCATGGTAAACCCCACAAACTTTAGAACATGTATTGAATGGCATTCAGCATAAAAATTGTATCTTTTATGCTTTTACATGACTGGGTAAAGATAAGTATGTCTACAGCAAAATTTCAGGTTGGAGCCCATTCTATTTACTGTGATCAACTCATTTTATACTGTTAAAAATGTTACATATTAAAAAAATATGGTTGGCTCATCGTTTGAGAGTATTCAAACATATTTAATATTCCTGACATTTGGCTACCTGTTTGCGCTCAGAAAGCTCTTTCTTGAAAGTGAAAATAGAGCACTATTTTCTCGGCAATGTTTAACTTTCTGCTTCTTAAATAGTAAAGCAATACTGCTATTTAGATTGCAAGAACAGCAAGAAGAACATTTGCTCTGTTTAAATCTTCCCTTTTAGAAAACACGGTTTATTTATTTATTTATAATATGTGGATACACACTTGGGGAAAAAAAGTAAAAAAAATAATAAAAGTAACAAACCAGAGTTATGAACTGAAATTACCATAACGGTATGAAAAGGCAAATATTCAGAGGTTAAAAACATGCTATGTTGATAACAGGTAATTCAGGATGGAATTCACTTCTTCCAAAAACAGCAAGGTCGCATACTGTCTAATCACATTCATGCTACATGAAGTTTTATTTCTCTCAAAATCTTTGTCTTTTTAGTTGGTGTTGATCTAAGACGTTAGAAATTATTGCAATCTACAGCAACAAGGGAAAAAAAAATCAGTTGTTAAACATGTCTGACTCTTGGAGACAATTCAAATGGAAAAAAATCCAGGTCATTGGCCTTTTTAAATAGACCCCCGGCAATATTTACTCCTCCATAAATAGCACAGTCACATGAAATAAAACTGTGTTCAGTAAAGCCTGCAAAACAAAAGAACAATTTACAGACTGAAACGCAAACTGTGGCTCATGTGTTCGCTGGGTAGGATTAAGTGAGCTTGCTGCACGGTCTGTGCTTAGTGACTGTGGTGTCAGATCTGCTGGAAGGAGAGCAAGTCAGGTCACCGAAGGTGCTCCATCCTTCAGCAAAAGCAGGGAAACGCTGGGATCCTGCTCTAGACGGTGACCTGAGAGACAGCTTTTGCTATAATGTCACATTTCACTGCCTTTACCATCACGACTAAGAGCACACCTACATAAAGAAAAATCACGGGCATTTCTATGCTGCTTTAATTCGACCACTATGGCTCTATCGCTATAGGAAAGGCAGTACATTTCCCCAAGGTAGACAAGTCCTAACATGGAGGTACATAGTTCTGAAATCTCAGTAAGACCATTTATTTCATCTGCTGGCAAAAATAAATCTTTTTGGATGTTGCAGACAAAAAGACAAATGACTAAATTACTATAAACATTATTTACATCTCTCTAAAGCTCACATCAATCTCTTCTGTGTGCTTACCCACGCTTACCACTTTATCTCAAGTCTTACTTCTTTTTTTTTCCCTCAAAGAGCCAGCTCTGGGAATCATGTTATTACATAAGAACCACAGCTGCCTCAATTTAAGTCTCTTTTGCAGCTCTCAGAACAGTTGAGAAAAACTTGAAAACGTGAAACAACTGCACACAAAAGCTGTGTAACCTACATGACAAATTAATAATATCCACAAGTGCATGTGACTTGATTTCATTCGTTAACCAGGGAGTGGAAGGATTGATTATAGTTAATCAATATTTAAGACTCTTCCTTACTAGTAGCACTTGTTCTGCTTTTGCAAAAATAAGTTTAAAAAATGCCCCTGAAAAGATATAGTTTGAAATTAAGCATTGTTTGAGAGGGCAGATTTGCAGACGCCGGGTGCCAGCCCACTTGCTAGCGGGCCGCGGAGAGCTGGCCATTTGGCAGACTTGGCTCTTTGTTTCCAGTTGCTAAATCACAGCAGAGACAGATGAAAATTTAAAAATATATTTCTGCTATTATTCTCCAAGCAGAATAGAATTACAAGGGAATAGAATTACAATTCGAGATGCAAAACCAATTCCTTACTGAAAGTATTCTACACTGTCAAAGTGCTTGGAAACCCTGGTACAGTGAACCCTTTCCACCTTGGATTTACAGAGAGATTTCCCCATCCTCTTTATTTCTCTTCGCTACAGCCTATATATCTGGTTTACATCTCTTGGCCAGGTTTTGTGCTTTTCTGGCTGCCACAGTCATTAAGTTTCCAAGAGCAGCTGATTCTTAGCATGCAGTAATTCTTGTTAGCCTGCTGAGAAGCTGACAGAATAAACCTTTCTGTTTGTTTGTTTAATTCCCTTCACTGAGCATTAGGAATTATTTCTGAAAGAACTCAAGCTTCCAGGTGTTCGCTTTTACATGCAAACATTTCATAACAGAAATAGATCCCTTTTATTTTCTAAATGCTGCATTGAACAATCTTTACAGAAGACTGTAAAGCTGAGGATAGCGCTCGTTGGCATTTACAGAGGTCCGGTTTGCCACAGACAAAAGCATTTAGGAAGTGGTAGTGGGAAAGCTACAGTGTTTTTTGGTGGTGGTGGTGGTGGTTAGTTGTTGGGGGTTTATTTTTGCACTTCAGTAAATAACAGGTGCCAGTTGCTACACTTAAAAATACTATGAATCCACTCCTCTTGCTGAAGATCTTTCCCCATTTTATATATTAAATGCAAACAAATCTTCAGCACAGAGAACAGGTTAATAAATACACATATCCTTATGTTCTGTCGATTTTTGCTAAGGAAATGTCATTATGGCAAAGATGCTAACTGACTTTGAAAGCTTAGTTGTAAGCCTATATCCCTTATCGAGCCAGAAGGGCTGCTGTTGAGTTCTCAGACAGCACTGTTTCCACCCAAAATGACAGTTCAAGACACAGGCAGAATTAAGGAGTTAAATTGGGATACATTTGCATTGGACTATCAGCTATGATAATCAGTGTACTTGTGCATGTGTGTGCCGGTGTGTACGAACTTCTTAAAATACATTTTTTATTTGTAACACAATCACGCTGGATTGTCTGACAGATGATTTAATTAAAAGGTTTTTAAAATGACAACATGAATCACAGCTAGTTTTAACAATCCATTGCCTGCACATACTCATACACACAGTTTTGCCTGGAAAGACTGTAATGACGTATTCATAGGTATGCCGAAGGAAATCGAACTCAGGGCCCTTACAAAGGAGGTCTCGCCAACTAATCTCTGAGTTCAATCCCAGAATTTCAAATCCTGCTCTGGGAGGAAGGTGACAGATGGTCCCTGAGACAACCGATTCTATATTATTTAAGGATTTATCAAGCAGAAGACTTAGGAACACTTCTGCTAGATAGCGACTAGCCAGTGTGGACCACAGGACATGTAAACATACGGTTTAACCTGAAGTATGTGAATAGCTCACTTGGTTTTACTGGAACAGTCCAAGTGCTTAAACTTAATTCCATGCATGCTTGAAAGAGCACAGCCTGAGCCCAGAAAGTATTTTAAGTAAGTTAGCTGAAATACCCTGAAAAACCGATGGAGTTGTGCAGTAGTAAATATAAGCACGGCTGCAGCCAACAGGGCTTTTCCTTAAAGATTTTCATTTTGAGAAGGAAATACTTAAGTAAGTTTTCATAAACTTTCTCCACAAACCTTCCTGGCTGAGGGTTCTCCCACTTAGGGCATCCTCTTTATTAAAATATTCCTCCCACTGTCTCTGAGAAGAGCTAGATTTCTTGTAGCTTGGCTTTTAAGCATCTGTACAGAAGGATGGGAAAGCAAAGCTATAGTTAACTCCTCGTCTGCTGGCAACCAGACAACTCCCTGTAGCAAAAACTTGGCAGCAACCTGGTACTCAAAGCACCACGCTTCCAAGCCAAGTTGGTCAGGATTCTGAAAGTTGATGATACGTCACGTTCTCATTCACCTTTCCAAAGGTCTCGCTCCTGGGTACAAAGATGCTAAAATGCAGGAAATAAATCTCTATGAGTGAATGAAAAGAACCGCAAATGTGACTTTTAGTTAAATCTGTTCCAGAATGTTGCCTCTCCATTTTGAATAATGATCATGAATGATAATGAGCTTTCTTCCAAGTCAAGTTAGATACATGCATGAGGTTTTGCAGAACCAATGCATATTCAGGGCTCTGATTTAAGAGTGGGAATAGCTTGGCATAAAATTACTATTCACAACATTCTCTGTGGACACCTCAGACTTTTATGAATTGGATTTGGAGCCAGCAGCTTATAACCTGACATCATTGCTGTGTGCCTTTAAATACACTCTAAAAACCAGGGTGTTCAGAAGCTGACTCAGAGCAGCTCCAACAGCTGTGTAGGAAGCAGTATGTGCAGAAAGCGGGGAAGGGCAATCTTCAGCCTTCTCAAATGCAGCTATTTCAGACTGCCAGTCAGAGCTCTCACTTTCATTTTTTTCTCCGAATACCCCAGCCCCGCAGGCCTGTATGTTCCAAGGATTTCATACATCCGTGTAATTCCACTGACTTCAAATGTACATTAATTCAAACGTTACCATTTCAGTTTGGGCAACTGTAGCTGGTCTACAGAGCTGCTGCTGCTTCTTTTCTGAAACAGAAGAGTTGTATTAAAAAGACAAACGAAAACTCAACAGCTAAAAATACTTTTCATTTATTTGAGAGAATAAAACAGTTTCTTTCTGTTTGGCTGACTCAGATTTCAGCAATGCTTCTTTTATCAGTGATACGTGAAGATACGGTCTGAAAATATCTTCCGGTGCAATTGATATGAAAATCCCATCATTGCAAGACTACACCTATTATTTACTGAGGTCTTTGCGTCATGAATTTCAACTGCCAACACATTTTTTACAACATGGTTTTAAACAGCATGGCAGCCATTCCAAAGCCTAGTAACCTTGAAGAAAATATTTTAAATCTCAGAAAAATATTTTTACGTTACTTACATAAGGCTTTTCATTAACAAATTCCAAAATATTTAATTGATGAAACTTTAAGGTAGACTCTTTTACACTAGGAACAGGCAGCAAGGCTTGAGTTGCCAATAAAGAGTGTACGGGACACACTGAGCAGTGTCACTTTCTAAAAATGGGTGCAGAAGAAAATGACAGCTGTTGGAGAGTAGGCAGGAACAGCGGAACACACAGATACAGGGTCTGGGCCTTAGCGCTCCCTCAATAGGAGCTGTGGGCGTGAAGTGAAACGCACATTAACCAGGTAAGGAATGCAAGGATTTCCTTTACTGCAATGAACATATGAGTTGGCAGTTAAAAGGGCAAGTGCCTACAGAATGGATGTTATAATACATTAAAAAAATGAAGTAAGTCTACACGCGTACAAGAAAGATAACTGTAGTACACTTGTCCCCTATCATTTCCAGATATGCTGTATCCAGAATTGAACCTAAAATATACTGAAAAGAATTCTCTTAGAGTACTCTCTATTTCCAAACACTAAAGATTTATTTCACCAAAAGCAAAAAAGATGGAAGGTACACAAGTAATCCTACATTAAAAAGTTAGTAGAGATTGTGCTGGCAGAGGAAAGGAAAAAGGAAAGAATGACAGAAGGAAACACAGACAACCGTTTCTGTTGAACAGGCTTCCGCAGACTTAGTCTTCTTTTATGTTCGCATAAAGCTATAATCTACACTTGGGTTTTGGTTTATACATATAAACTCTAACTCATGAAAGTGTTTAACAAATACGTATGATTACCTCATTTATGTCCTACCCCAGCTACTGCAACTTGAGTGTGTATTTAAAATACTACAAATACTTATTTGCTGAATTGGTACCTAAAACTATGTAGGAAGAAGAAATGTGCTGATCTGCATAAAACTTACCTCTATGTGAATGACTACAGGCTAAGGAATCCCACGTTTGCAGTTCAAAAGGGCGGGGAGCTGTTCATATATGGAAATGGGACCGAGCAAAAGTCAGACTTTAACGCAGCAGTGTACTGCACGCACAATCGTGTTTTTCGTATGCTGCAGCAGTCACACTTCTCATTTCTCATAGCCTAACTTCAGCCTGAACCATATAAATTGTACAAAACAGAAGAATTAGTTACTCTGTAAATATTCACTCCTTGAAAGTTAAGCACGTGCTTTTTTCAGGCAATTTTGTGCCTTCAGCCTGCAAAATGAGACTGTGACTCAGTGTGAGAAAGTAAACACCATGGTAACACAAATCCACAAGAGCCAAATTCACCCGGAGATGTAAGGAAGGCCAAAGATGTTGAGGTGCCGGGAGGGTGGGAAAAAAGAAGTCAGAAGCACTTAGAACATGGCATAGAACGCCTTCGCGTGCTGTCGTGACTCCAAGTGCGCTCCACTCACGGTCAAACACCCTTGTAGCAGCTTCCCCCGTGAGGAGCATCTCCAGTTACCGCGTGCGGCTGCTAACGGCCTGTTGAAAGCACCAAGCGCGACTGTTGTTTTCCCAGCAGCTCTAGTACTGTCAGGCAAGCCCCTGCCCTGCCCCGCAGCCCTCACCCCGCGGGGGGCACCGGAGCCGGGATGCCCGGCTCGCTCGGCGCGCCCACGGCCCGGCCCCAAGGGCGGAGGCATACCTCGGGCTCCGCGGGAGGCCCCCAGCTGGGACAGCCGCCCTCTCCCCACACACCTTCTCTTCGCACCCCCCCGAACCCAAACCCGGGTGGGGCAGGGCGCCCGCGGCAGGAAGAGGGCCCCGGCCCGGGATCC
>NW_008795317.1:1739562-1766334 GCF_000699145.1 Aptenodytes forsteri | reverse complement strand
GTGTGGTGTGCGCGGGCGGGCGCGAGGGCAGGGAGGACTTGGTTTGGGTTTTTTTTTTCCCCCTAAGCCCTTTTTTTGCCCGCCCGCTTCTCCCTCCGCTTTAATATATGCTTCTGGAGAGCGACGTCCCCCCGCGCCGCCTCACCGCCCAGCCATGTCGGCGGCCATCTCTGCCGCGGAGAAAGTGGATGGCTTCACACGGAAATCGGTGCGCAAGGCTCAGAGGCAGAAGCGCTCGCAGGGCTCCTCGCAGTTCCGCAGCCAGAGCAGCCAGGTGGAGCTCTCGCCGCTGCCCCAGCTCAAAGGTACCCGCGTGTCGTCCTTCCCCCCCGCTCCTCCTGCACGCCCCAGCCCTACGGCTACAGGTGCCGGTGCCCTCGGCTGCCCGGGGCTGCCTCTTCTGACGCCGCTTTGCCTGCCCCGCGCTGCCCTGTCGCCGCCTGTCCTGACTTGTCCCCTTCCCCCGCACCCTCTGCCCTTCAGCCGTGTCCTCCTCCGCTCCCGGTGCTTTCCAGGTAGGGACCCCGCAGGAGTAATTCTGTGCGCGGATGGGCTCGCTTCCTGTGCTCATGTAAACAAGCGTCGTACAGGTCGGTTCTCGTTTACTCCCCCGGGGACTGACTCCATTAACTCGCCATCCCTCTTCTGGGTAACTTAGGAGTAAGTGTTGGGAGGGCAGGTGTGCTTTTCCGAGGGCTTACTGCAGGAAACGTAGACGGTAAGTTGAGTTTAGGAGTGCAGGGAATTGAGCACTAAAACGTAGGAGTGAGTGGTAGCTCCTCCCACGGGGGGATTTTGCAAAGAGGAACTCTGTGCCTACCGGAGAGAGTTCGCGTTTGGCTTATTTGTTCCTTCCCATCCCTTTTGGACAGTGTTTGAATGTCGTTTTGCCTGTCTTATGTTAATGATCAGGAGTTGCCTCAGAGACCTTCTCCTGCATAGCGCTGTATGCGAACGCTCACAAGTGAATGAAAATTGTAGATGCTGCCATTGCTGACGTTAAAATAGATAGTGGAGGCTTTCTCCGTTGTACTGGAGCTAAAATCTGAAAAGGCTCGCTTCGTTAGATTACAAAAATGAAACGAAAGCTAACTGCAACCTTCCACACCTTTGAACATCAAAATAAATTTCTGTATGTTTCCTCTTTTAAAAATTACAAAAATAGTTACTCGGCAAAGAATATGAACTTGTTTTTAAAGTATTTGACAGGGACCTGAAAAATACAGGAGAGATACTACCTTAACATGTCCCAGCATATTAATTTTACTTCCACTAGTGTTAAAGTCTTAAGGTTTTTGAAGCTGCATCGTATGATGGTGGAAAAAATCTCTGATTTGCAGCAAATATCCAAAATTTGAATGAAATACAGCAAACTTAAAAATATTCCTAGATACTAAGTAATTTTTTTTTCTGTGTGATTTTTATGGCTTTTACAGTCATGTCTCTAATATATCAAGACTTTTTTTTTTCTACTCTTGAGTGGCAGATGTAAACGAACCATAAAACTTGCTATTAGCAGAAATGTTATTAAATGCAAATAAGCTTGGGCAAGAGAGTAACAAGGGGAGGGCTGGGGTTTTTTGCATTTTTATTGCCGTGGCTTTGGATGTTACTTTTAACAGCAGCAGGGGTGTTCTTGCTGCTTGTTTTGTGCTTGCTTTTCTTTGTGAAGCTGAGTCCTGCCTTGGTACACTAGTTTGAGTTGAGGGATTTATAACCGGAATAATTTGTTTGAAATCAAGATTTAGTTTCTGCTACTCACATGCTGTTTAGACAGTATATTTTTCTCTGAGATCATTTTTATAAAACTACGCTTGAGACCTTGTAAAAGCATTTGGTAAATGTCGCACATAGGTGGCAGACTTCAGAAAGTTTGAGTCCTGATCCAGCGAACAGTTAAACATACATACTTTATGCAGGGAGTAATTCCAGCTTAAATCAGCAAAATGTCCAAGTTTACGTTCTTTGCTGAGCTGGGACTTTAATATTAAATTTTTAACTCTCTTTGATTAAGTCTTACAGTTTTGTGAGTGCACTTTTTACCTATAACAGAGAAATTTTGCATGGCATCAGCAGCTCAGATGCTCAGAAATTTGAGGCCATAAACTATCAGAAGAATTTCTTCAGTTATGCAGACTTTTATAGGAGTTTGAATTGCCTTAAATTCTTGAAGGAAAATCACATCTGTCTTTACGCTTATAATTTAAATTTAAAGACTTGCTCTCTAAACCTGCTTCAGAACATAAATTGTGGGCAAAATATACTTCTATGAGTTATAGTATCCCAACTAGCCAGTTAGCAGAAAGTCGGGCAGCACTCTTCTGCGTGTTTTCTCCCTTGGGTTTGTGATGTTAGATTTGCCTTGAACGTAGCTATGGACATAGGATGATTTCTCTCCATCTGCTTGAGGTGCCCTCCTTCCCTGCCTCTCTTGAACCTCTCCTGCCCCCCAAACCAAAAAAGCTTCTAGAAAGAAAGTGTTTGCTCTCTTTATAAATGTATTGTTTTGTAAAACTTTCTTGTTCTAATCACATACGTCTTGGGAAGATGAAGCTTTGCTTTATTCTTTAAAGCCTATATGGAATTCGGTAATAGTTGCGATGCTGCCAATGTAGTATCATCTACAGAGTAGTAGCCAGCGTTCCCAGGGAGGGGCTGAAAAAGGAAAGTGCAGTCATTGTACTGATGCCTAAGGGTGCTCAGCATGCACTTACGAAATTAGATTAAGACTTTTTGCTTTTCCAGATATCTTTAAATAAATGGTTAAATCTGAGGTGTTTGAAGCCCATATTGGGAGAAAAGCAGCGTTTTGTAGATGAGAAAGCAGTTTGGTATTATGCTGCTGTAAAATATTTCATCTCGTTTATAGTTACTGTCTTGTTTCATCACTTTTAAGAAAAAAATATTCTAGAATAAGTATAAACAGTATTCTAAAACTCCCCAATAGGTTTTTCAGACTGGCCTAAAATACTTGCATCTATTTTACTGGAAGAAGAGATGTTCCAGAAGGAAAATAAAAATTACCCATCCTCTTTAAAAAGTACCTTCTTGGGTAGATGGTGTTGTGGGTTTTTTCCTTTTATCAGGGGACTGTTGTTTGTTTGTCACTGAAATGGCCAGATCAGATTGTGTAACATGCTTTCATGGTTGTGTTGTTTGAAAGCCTGTAGCCAGATAATCTTAAAAGTACATATTTCTGGAGTTAATTGTACTGCTGCTGTGTATTACCAAAATTCCTTAATTTGGCTGCATATTGTATCACTGCTAGGAGAAGAAATACATGTGTAACTAGTAGGTAACAGTCCCAAATAATAGGTATTCTTCACTTCGGAGGTTTTCTTGGGGGAGTGAGATTGAGAGGAGGGGCAGGAAGATTGTGCGTTGTCATTAACATTCAGCTTATTTTTGTGTGTGATGATATCTATCATTTTTAGATAAAAGCGCAGCAAAACCTGACTAACGTCAGGATACATAAATCAGTAATGTGTTCTTAAGTTAGCAGGTTTCCTATGTGTTTGTTACTCAGGAGAGTGTCTATTTTACTGTTATTTAAAAGCTGAATAAGAAATACTGAAGACCCAGTGACTGTATTTAAAAGAAAAAGGAAAAACAAAAGCTTGTTAAACCTGTTAGAAGTTGAAGTTGCTTTTTTCCCCCGCATCTCCTTTTCGTTTTGTTACTTTATAGTTTACATAATACAAATCCTTTGAAAAATCTGCAGCCAAAATAATGTGCTGGTTAACAGCAGGATTTTATCACTTCATGGACAATTCTGAGAGTTTAAAAAAATCTGGCAAAGGAAGTGCTATTTTTAACGTCTTAAGAAGTGGTAATTTTGTCTTAATAGCAAGTTGTTTTAAAAAACTGCAGTAGCACATGCAGTTACCTTCATTTTTGAAAGAAGAGATACAAGTTGACCTTGGAACCTGATCTGACTCATTACAGTAAAAGTATGCATACTTGTTTCTGTCATTTTTGCTTGAAGGAGCGTGTACAAATACAGGTGGAAAATAGTAAATAGAAAACATACAACTCATTGCTTTTATTCAGCACAGTTAATACGGTCTGTCAGCTTGTAAAGCAATTACACCTTTTTTTCCTGTGTACCAAACATGTCAAGTGCAGCGGGAATGAATAAACATTTTCTGATGCCTTTATGTGATCTTCTCAATAGTGAGTATCCATTGGGGAAGATGCATGTCACTGCAGGTTTATTTCCTATATCATGCCCAGAGAACAAATACATGAAAAGAAATTCTTAGTATTCACTTCCAAATTAAACTGTCTCCCCACAGAGACAACTCTGGCCCTTACAGCAGAAGAACTGGAAAGTGGTCCAAAAATCTTTCAACCATAGGCTAGGGACGGTTCTAACAATCTCTGTGGGGCTGAGATGTACAGTGGTGAAGTATACCGGAATAAGACATTTTTAAGAAGACCTTCCAGTGTGTAGTTTCAACATTCAAATATGGGGTCTAAAATAGGTGTTAACAACAGTATTTTCTTTACTTAAACCCTTGAGAGAGAGCTTGGATTTGACTGAAAACCAGGTGCTGTGTTCAAGCTAAGCTTTTGTGGAAACGTTACAGGAAGGCCTAATAAGCTTGCTTATGGGCAAAATTTTAATGTTATTAAATCTATCGGGGTCAGTTCCGACCTTAAACTTCGAATGTTTTCAGTCATACAGTGTATGCTTCAGAGTGACAAAGGTAAGTGGAGTTACAGCTGAGAGGAATTCTCTTCTCGTATTAATATTAAGTTGCCTTTGCTCCCCAAAGGAAAATGTCCTTCAAAAATTTTAGAATGGTTTACTTTTACTACAGCCTTAATAAATATTTGTAAGTGAAATGACAGTTTTCTTTCTCAGTTTTGCACTTTTTTGTATCCCGGATGATTCATTGTTGTTTCTTCTTCTGTAGTCTCCCATCCTATACCTTTTGTATTCAACATCCCTTGCAACTACAATCTTCTTGGGCGAGTTTTTCCTTAAGAGAGATAATCTTTATTTCAGATGAAGAATGAGGATGTTCTGTGAGGAATTTAGGTTTAACTCTTATGTATAATCTCAGCAGGGTGCACTATAAAGTAGTCAAAACTTTTGTTTAGTGAAGTTACAGTCTTGAGAAATAGAGAACCTATAATAGCTAAAGAAGCTTTAAGAATTTTTTTAATATTCTAATGTAGTTCCATGAAAAATGGACTGTTTAATTTTTTTCTATATTAAGGAACTGTTCCTAGTTTATGGAGTGGAACATTTAGTCTTTAGTTCTTAACAAATTGACCTTTTTTTATCCTTAGACTTGAATATTTGGTCTTAGAATATACTTCCATCAAGAGCAACCCCTAAATATAGAGCCTATTGACAGTCTTCACATGAACTTTTCTATTTAAATCTTTCACATCTTCCATGTGCCAGCTTAGTATCAGATTTCTTTTTCCATATTAGTTGCTTTCTAGTCTAGTCAGATATTAGTTTTGCAGGTGCTGAATTTAATGTTAGTTGCTGTAGGAAATACAAGTGGAATTACTTATTGCTCCAGGCTATCTGATCAAAAGAAGATTATTTCAATCTACAAAATTTTTTTTTTTTTTTTGTATTAGTATCTATCTATCTTAAAATCATTCAGTGCTTTTGAAAAGCTGTCATACCAACAGTTCTGGACAGATTAATACTCTGTTCAGGCATAGAAGGGATATGTGTTGTGTTCTTACGAAAAAAAAGACACTTCCCTTGGGAAGGGTATAAAATTCAGCTTCTATACCATTGTAGTCCTGACTCCTGTTTTAATCTAGCAGGATAAAATTATATTTATAGTCTCATAACAGTGTGTGGATTTTGAAGGTTGGAACCACAGCCTAACTAGATGAATAGGTAGTAAATAACATCTGTTGTATAAGACTCCCTTGGCGAGATGCTCTACTAGAAAATGGACTGGCAGTGACAGCTTCTTTTTAATGTCTGAATCATTGATTTTTATCAGAGAGTCACTGAACTAGTTTCTGTTAAGTTTTGCTGAGTTCATGGCCAATTAAGTTGTCTATTTCATAGTATACTTTTGACTTAAAGGCAGAGCTCATCATAGTTAAGGTCGTCTACAATTTTCCTTCACAAGACCTTATTCTCAGCTGCTTACAGCATTGCTAAACTGTTTGGACTGAAGTTTTCCATGCCAAGTATGGACAGTTTTATTTGGAACTGTTCCTCAGGCTAATTTGCTTAGTTTCGTCAAAAACAGTTCAAACTGCTTCTAAGGCTAGAGTAAAAATAAATTGTATATTGTCAATATTAAAAAAAAATAAAAATTAACTGTCTTGAGGTTTAATGTTTGCTCTACTTTTGAGCTCAGCACATAGTTCTTAATGAAAATTGATCTAATTTGGTCCAAATTCTAAGACATGCTCAGTAGCTGTTGTAGCTCAGTAGCAAGACTGATGATTCGGTATCTACTATGCTATTCTGTACAGATACTTCAGTATCTACTGTGCTACTCTCATCTATTATGCTCAGTGAGGCTACTATGCATGGCTTTTCTTTGGTTTTCTTGTCTGTAGTAGTGCTAGGCATGGCAACTAAGTGTATGGAGAACTTGTAATGTATTCTACAAGCAGTAACCCAGAAGTGCTTTACAGGTGAGGGGACAGTATGGAAGTGGTGGGCTGATTAGAGAAGCTTAAGTGGGAAGAGAGGGCAGAAGCTAGCTCCTCACCAGTAGCTGCACTAAGTTCAGTATTTAGAGTCTCAATGCTCCTCTTGGCTGTGAAACTTTCTGGAAATGTTTCTTATCATACTCTCTTCTAGTTTCTTCATAGTTTTTCGTTGCAGCCGTGGTTTTTGAACTTCCCATGATCTTCCTGAAACTTCATGGGCTTAGGGTTTTTTGTTCTGTACATCAGGAATTGCTTGCAGATGAGTTGGTTCATCAAATTGAGAGTCTTTACTTGAGAATTGAAAATGAGGAGAACATAACTGCAGTGACCATGATTAGAACATTAAATTCACTTTTAATCAGTTCAGTAGTATTGCTTCTGGCTACTATACGTTTGGGGGGCATAGGAGTGAAGCTGAGAGAGACTGGCGAAATGTAGATGCAGGATACTAGGCCTTAGTATTTTAAGGATATGGAGGCTATAGGTAAAGACAGCAGTCTGATCAGAATTGTAGGTGACCTGTAGCCTGCTAAAGTAGTAGCATGTATTGCTGCTACGAGTATGGTGAAAGGAAAAGGCTAGAGGTTTTTTTTTTTTAAAAAAAAAAAAAAAAGATTGTGCTGTTGTGTTGCCTGGCTACCACTGGGAAAAGATTTCCATCTCGTTCCCTCTCTTTGCCATTGTTTCTCAGTATCTTACCAAATAAAGCTTTGGTGAAATTGGTAGTTTTTGTCAGCTTCATTGATATGATAGGGTTCAGAAGAGAAATACGAATTTTGCTGTGGAGCTGGGAGGTCAAGGAGCGAGTAACAACAAAAATGATATTTGCACATGTATGTTCAAGAATAGTGCTGCAAAAGGAGGATGTTATAATTCTAGTAAGTGATTTTTAAACACTTGAGAATTAAAGGCATTAAAGCTATTCCCTACCATAGCAGGAAAACTTTCAATATGTTATACAAGTTTACTTTTTCAAATTACTGATTAAAAGTTTACAACTGAGACCGTCACACACTTGGAGAGTTGACAAGCTCTGGATAACAGCAGCACAGTGCGTTTTCTCAGAAGAACTGAATGAAGAGGTGGGGTGAGCAAGTTTAGAGGAGGACAGTGTAGCATGGGCCAGGAACGCTGATCTGAAGAAGAGCAGGAATAAAAAGTCACAGCAATTTGTCTGAATATGAAGGGGGAAACAGCTTTATTCCTGCTATTGCTGTATTTGAGAATTAGCAGGGGGCATCACTGCATAAACAAGTGAACTTTTAGAAGTGATTTAATAGGTTACTTTGTTTCTGTAGTTGGTCCTTTAAAAACATAAAACCACAGCTTTTATTTTATTAATTTCTTCCCAAGTAAAATTTTAGGGGGGGGGAATGGGGTTGGAAAAAAAAAAGTTCCAATTTAGTGTAACTGGGTAAAGCTTTTGAAAAGTGTATGATGTTTTTAATTAAAAATTCTATGCTCACTTAAAATACGGCATATGTGTAAGACTGAAGTCCTGTTAAGCAGCATAAACTTTGGTTCCATGTGTATGTAACAAACAAGTGATGAAAATTGCATTTAGGTTTTGAATTATATATCTGAAATAAATTTGTGCATTTCAGCATGGTTGGATTCTGTAGGAAAACAATCGTTACTATTTTGAGATGAAAAATTAAGATGCATATGTCAGAACCCCCTAGAGAGTCATAGGCTGGGACCCACAGTACAGTCAGGAAGGACAAGGTTTGGTAATTTATATTTCTGTGTATTTTCCCTTAAGAGTAGGAAGCAGGAGCAAAGTAAACTCAGTACATCAAAATGGTGTAAATTGAGTTTAAAAATAGCTAAGAGATTTTGCCAGATGGGAATATACTTAAGTGTAGGATCCCTCATTACTGAATGCTTGATGTTTACAGTTTTTGATAGAAAGAACGTAACTGTTAGAGTATGGTTAAAAATTATGAAAAAAGTAATTCCACCTTTTATTTATGAGGCAAAATGCTTAATTTAAGTGAACCAGGTAAAGAGATCCTGCAAGTGCTTAAATACTCATCTGCTCAGGATGATCTATTCCCATTGAGGTCAGTGTGAGTTAGGTCATTGAATGCAGCAGAACCAGGATTTCGCCTGTGTTTCCAGTCTAATTTAATCTTAGTTCTTCCTACTGTAACACTTATCACTATAAAGTATCTCATTATCTCATTTGTCTGAGAAAACTTTGAAAATTAAGAAACACTGGTTTAGCCAATTCTTAAAGTGTGTATTTATCCAAGGAGTTAATCCAATACCTGTAACTTCCATTCAGATTTACACAGGGATTCAAGGGAAGAGGAGGTTTTTCCTTGGCTTTTGAAAAGCTAGGTTGCATGTTTCCTCTGGCACAGATTTCCTGTTAAATTACTCCCCTATACATCCCCTTCACACATTTAAAATAGCTATAGTGCTAAATTAACTGCAAAATGGGTTTCTGTACTTCTGTGAAGTAATGTTTAACAGCTACCCCTTGGTTTCAAATAAAAGGTATTTTTATATTGCACTCAGTGCTAATTTTGCCATGTGAGAATGACATGAGTATTTCTTCAGTTTCTGGGAAAATAGAAACAAACTTGATTTGTAATGTTGACTCGCATTTTCTAGTGTGATGTCAAACTGGAGCGACTTCATCTTACTAAAAATTTTATTCTTAGATAATGTGATGAAATGATTGGGGAAGAATAAAAGTCAATAGATTAAAAAAGAATAATATCCCACACCAGATCCACTTATGGCACACTTCATTATCAATGCTCACTAATTATAAAATACCATAATTTCAGTCAGACAGGAGTTTTGCAGTTGACTTATTAAAAAGGGAACTTACTCAAATTGTAAATACAGTTTCTGTCCTTTCAAGCTTAAAAGGTGCAAATCAATTTGTTTTGGTCTTCTGGTCAAGCAAAGTGTTTGTGTTCCTATGAATAGAGAGTGTTTTTAATACAGTACTGTATAATGGTTATTGAGCCTAAGTTTTTACTGAGTCTGTGTGGCACACAACTTTGTCACCTGCTTTTCAGCTGTCTTTATCCCCTGATAATGTACGTACAGAGTACTACAGCTGTTTGGGGGGTAAAATAGGGAGCAGAGCTGTTCAGATTATTCTTCTTTTAATTCTTAGCGGGGTAGATGTGAAACAGTTCCTTGAGTCTACCTTGTCACAAACTGAAGGGTTGTTTTACATCTTCAAAATTACACGTGAAAATCCAAAATTTTATTGAACGCTTACACTTCAATAAATAGTATTTCTTTAAGAGTAAATACTTGTCTTTGGGGAGAAGTATAATTAATAGTTCCTGTGTCAGGAACAAGCAGCATCATACCAATTGTCCCTTCTGATCTTTTTGATTTGACAGTCTCAGAAACTTGGTCTGTTGTCTCTTTCCCTTTCTGTAGAGTCTCTTGGGTCTTGCTGGTGATTAATTTTCCTGGCACATGAGTGAGTTACGAGGAGTAATAAGTTGCTGTGTGCCAGCCTCTCTGTGGGTGTTTTCAGCTTGTGGCTAATACAATGTAACCTGAATTAGACTTTAAAGAGAGGACCTGTTTATATACTCAGGACTTTACCTTGACTTTTATTTGTGCTCTTGTTAGGAGGACTTGGAAGCATGTATGTTTTACTGTAACAAAAACCTTTGTTGCATTTCAATATAACAGAAGCTATTTAGAAATTGTATTTTCTGTTTTGGGAAAGCAGTTTTAATTCTCAGGCCTTTGTATCAACTTTTGTAATTTTAAGTTAAAGGTTGCCATCTATTTCATATTCACATCTTCCGAGAAACAATTTCTCATTCCAGAAATCAATTGCTCTCCCCTCTTTCCCATTTTAATGACCTGGCTGTGCACGTTAATTCTGTGATAGGATTTATCACCCTTAAATTTAGCACTGTCTTCCTTAAAGAGGCAGGGTTCCTATTTTAAATTATTTCAAGATCACTATTGCCTAATAATCATGAGCTATTATACCTTCATCAAGCCAGTGAAACCATTATTTGGGCTAATGTCTTGCATGCAGGAGAGAATGCTAAACTCTTAGAGCCTCTGGTTATATTCAAGATAGGCCCATCCTGGCATATGATCAGTCATTAAAACTGCTTGATGGTTTTTAAATGAAGACAGCAAATACAGTAGCAGTGTATGCCAAAACCATAAATGAATGCACTGGGGAACATAATAGTTGGCTTACTGGTGGAATAAAGCTTGTTTCAAATACAAGAGGAGTAGCATAATTGTTTTTTGAAAACATACTTTAGCTGTATAAGAAGTGAAACTTATTTGCCTTTTATAATAAATATAGTAACACTCCGAACAAAACTTGCATATGGTTAACCATATGCAAATTGCTCAACTTCTCAGTACTTTCAAAGGTAGCATTGATTGAACTGTGTCAGGTCATAGGCAATACTTTTTTTCCTGGATTTTTTTTGTTGGTGTTGCATGTAGCTGAATTTCAGTTAGATTCTGAACTGATGGTGTGCTCTTGAGGAAACCTTTGTATTGTTCAAGTTTTACATATTTGTTAAGGATGACTTCAGGGTGTTTTATTTTTATGTTCCTGTTCCAGTGATTGGTATGTTTGAGTTGTTTGTTTGTTTAAGGAATCAATGGTGCTTTAATTCTCCTTTTTGAGAAAGTGTGGTAGAAATGAGGTGAATTGTGGCAGACCTGGTTACTAGAGTCTTGCTATTTAACTTTTTGAGGACCAAGAGAATAATTTCTATTACTTTTTACATCTGACTGCATGTTGTCTTCAGTAATTAGACGGTAGGAAATAGGGCTATTAATATGAAAGCACTTCAGCAGGGTGCTTTCTTACTGTCTGAAGTGTCTTGGTTGACTCAAATCTTCATTACAATCAAGGGATTTAACATGGTAGTAGCTGGAGACTTAACTATATGAGATTATAAGAAAGCTTGAAAGATGGTAGAAACAAGCTAGGTAAGACACTTGCAGTTTACAGTCACTGAAAGGAGTCACGTCACAGAATTTGTGACAGATGTTGTTACATCAGCACAGGCTTTTCAGATTTTCTGGACTCATTTGTTAAGGTCAGCTGCTGGCCACGTGGAGTGGCAGATGAGACTATCTGAACAAACAATATCTGGTATTGGATGGAAGATAGCTTTCCAGGAGTACTTTTAGTAAAGGACTAAAATTATCTATAGCCTAGACTTTGTAACTAACTACGTAAACCACAATGCTGTGTGTGAATAGAAGTCATTGTTGATTGTTACCCTCATCTAGTTTTACTTCTAATGTGATTTCTTTTTTCTTTTTTTTCTTTTTTTTTTTTTCTTTTTCTTCCCTGGCATGTATCACAGAATTAATCTTAAATCCAGAATATTCTAATGAACAAAACTTGTGATTTCTTAGCTATTTCAAAGGAAAATGGAGATTTACTTGGATGGTGGTATGATTTTTAACAGATTGGTTGTTTTTGGCAGTTTTAATTTGACTTTGCACAACTGGTTGGAGAAAGGTGTATATTAACTTGGATAAAACGTGCTATAGGGACAGCTGGGTAAGTGGGGTGTCACAGTGTATTTTTGAAGTATTCATGTGGATCTCTTAGTGGAAGTCCTGCCTGATGACCATCTGCAGAATAGTTTACCTATAAGTGGAAGTACAGCAGAAGCTCAGCTCGCTATCTTGATTGTTTCTTTGCAGTCCTTTTGATTTCTGAAATGAAGAGGTTAAGTGTCAGTATGAGCACGCAGTCCGAGACAGGATCAACCAGTGTGCCTTCTGTACCTTTAATTCTGTGCTAAGTCTTTGTTTTGGTTATCTCCAATAAGTAGTATGAATTTCCTTGTACCATGTTGTTTGAGAATACCATTCTACTTTGTCTTCCAAACCTCCTTCTCTAGTGAACAAACCTACTACTGTATAGAGACCTGGTTAACTTTTAAGCTATATAGAATCATAGAATAATGTTGTTCTATCTGACTCCCTGATCTGACCTGGAAAGTCAGAGCTCTGTTTACTGAAAACACACAGAGGAACTTACTCAGCCCCTTCCAGAATTCTAGCAACAGCTGTAGACTTTGGGGTAACAGGTAATTTGAAAATACATGCTGTTGAACTCTGAACGGAGGGGGCAGGGAGAAAACCTATAACCCTAGTCTATTAAGAAATGGTACTTATTCCTTAGGGTGGCAAAGTTTTTCCATGTAGAAAACCTGAAAATACTGATGACAAGATTCCTTGGATACCTAAGGTGCTGCACGAGTGCTTGTCTGAGTAGCCCCACCAGTTTCAGTTGGGCTGTTGAGCTATCAAAAGCTGGAATTGTGGGAACAGTGTACAGAGTTGTGTACTTACAGGTGTACAGAGTTACTGGAGAATGTTACAGACTACCAGTATAGCCAAGTATACTGTGAGATTTTATACAGGGGCTACTTTTTTCTTTAAAAAGGAGCTTAAAGCAATTAAAAAAAAAACCCAACCAAAAAAACCCCCAAAACCCAAAATGTATTATTCAAAAAAAAAGTAGCTAATTTAATTGAAAAATCCTACCTGCATGTAGGCATCTCATACCTCTATATTTGGATGATAAGTTTCCAGAGGAGACGGTGAACTAACTTAACAGCTCACTGCAGCTGAAAGGAGTTTCTGCTCCCATCACTAACCTTGTGCGAGAGCTGATACACATCAGGCCCCTCCAGAAGCCATTTAACCTCACTAATATGGCCATGTTATTGAGTTAAAGCAGCTCACAGAAGAGTCTGACAAGTTCCAGAGCCAGTGTTGAGGGATGGATGTGACTGGGAGCAGAGGAGGGAAAGGGAGGAATAAATGGCAAGGGGGTGGCGGGGAGAGAGACCTGTCTCCTTTTCATTGTCAGCCAACTATTTTGCTGCCTGTCAAGCTGCAGATATAGACTTCTGAGAACCCGGAAACATATTCTGTCTGTTCTCTGTTGTAACATCAATTGCATCAAACCTCCATTTCTTAACAATGCTTTACCATGCCTATAACATAAACACTGACACCCAGATGCTATGAGAGATCACAACAATAATGCACACAAGAACTCCCCAGGACAAAAATAAATCTTAAATTTAGGTTAAACAGGACTCCCTATGCTTGATTTATGTAGACTAGGCCAGAGTTTACCAGACTAACTGTATCCCTGGAAAGAGCAGGCTGTAGAACAGTGTTGATAATTTACTCATGTGAAGAAACAAATAAAAAAGCAAACAAAACCAAACACTTGATGTCTCACAGTATATGTGCTCGTCTCTCCATGCCAGTGTTAGGGCTTCATTCTGCTCTAGCAGATCCCTCCACCATGGAATACAGCTGCATATAGCATAGTAAATGTAACCAGACAACAGAGACTAAATGCTAAACTTCACACTGTGGAATATGATGTAACTATGGCACGATCCTTGCCATGTATCAATCCTTGTCTGTATTTCAGTTTGTCAGGGAATTATGTAGAAGTGTAGGATAGATCACCAGGTTCAATTTACTGTAAGGAGGGATGCAGTACTTTATTCCATAATACCGTTGTCCTCGTAAGTGTTTGAAAGGCTGTATGTGAACTGCTTTAAGAGGCTGTCAGAGGAAGACTTCATGGTTGTTTCTCTGGCTTCTGCATCTTCCTGGGGTAACTGTTTCAGGAAAAAGTAGAAATATTTAATTAGAGATATTTAAAGAAAATTACTGGAAACTTGTTGCAAATGTTTGAGAGGGTTTATTTTGTATTGGCAGGGGGAGGATATTTTTTTAACTTCCAATTTGTGTAGTAGAGAGAGGAGGTTTTGTGGACTTAGATTCTAGTTTCTGCTGCTGAAGCAAGGATTATGTTAGATTCTCTGGCTTTGTACAGAAGGTCTTGGGTAAACAATTCTGTTGAGAAAGAAGAAGTATCTATCTTTTCCTTCCAGGAGAAATGCCTGTAAATATATGAGATAAATATACTGTGGGAAGATGTCATTGTAGTCCCCTGGCTAGTGATATGGTGGTGTTTGTCTCTCCAGTTACAGACTAGTGAGGTAGCTCTGTGTTTACCTATCTATATTTTGTTTGGGCTGTCCCTGAAAAAATTCATCTTTTAACTCAATGTTCCATGCTTAGACTTGGATTGATGACCATATAAATTCGAAAGTATTTGATTTAGAGATACATCTGTACACTCATGCAGTTTTAATGTTTAATAACTTCCGTGTTTGGGAGAAACTTCCAAGTCAACTTATTTGTAACTTTTTATCCTTTGATATTGTGGCTACTGTCTGTAAGGATCAGGTTTTCGTAAGTAGTAGAAATAGTCTGTTGAGGATTTCAGTATTATGAAGTGCAAGGCTCAAATGAACTATTTTCATCAGTTACAAACACTTTCTCATCTATCGTGGAGATGACCAGAGGCAATGAATATCCTTAGAAAGACTCATGGTTAAAGTGGATCATAATTTAGAATCATAGAATAGTTTGGTTTGGAAGGGACCTCTAAAGGCCATCTAGTCCAACCCCCCTGCCGTGGGTAGGGACATCCTCAACTAGGTCAGGTTGCTCAGAGCCCCGTCCAGCCTGACCTTGAATGTTTCCAGGGATGGGGCATCCACCACCTCTCTGGGCAACCTGTGCCAGTGCTTCACCACCCTCACTGTAAAAAATTTCTTCCTTATATCTAGCCTGAATCTACCCGCTTTTAGTTTAAAGCCATTCCCCCTTGTCCTGTCGCAACAGGCCCTGCTAAACAGTCTGTCCCCATCTTTCTTATAAGCCCCCTTTAAGTACTGATAGGCTGCAATAAGGTGTCCCCGAAGCCTTCTCTTCTCTAGGCTGAATAACCCCAACTCTCTCAGCCTTTCTTCACAGGGGAGGTGTTCCATCCCCCTGATCATTTTCGTGGCCCTCTTCTGGACCCACTCCAACAGGTCCGTGTCTGTCTTGTGCTGAGGGCTCCAGAGCTGGACGCAGTGCTCCAGGTGGGGTCTCACCAGAGCGGAGCAGAGGGGCAGATTCGCCTCCCTCGACCTGCTGGCCACGCTTCTTTTGATGCAGCCCAGGATACAATTGGCTTTCTGGGCTGCGAGTGCCCATTGCTGGCTCATGTCCAGCTTTTCATCCACCAGTCCCCCCAAGTCCTTCTCGGCAGGGCTGCTCTCAATCCCTTCATCCCCCAGCCTGTATTGATACTGGGGGTTGCCCCGACCCAGGTGCAGGACCCTGCGCTTGGCCTTGTTGAACCTCATGAGGTTCACACAGGCCCACTTCTCGAGCTTGTCCAGGTCCCTCTGGATGGCATCCCATCCCTCAGGCGTGTCAACTGCACTGCTCAGCTTGGTGTCATCTGCAAACTTGCTGAGGGTGCACTCGATCCCACTGTCTATGTCACTGTCAATTTACAGTATTTCTTTTGGTGTTGGATGGAAACTTTTGTCTTTAGGACTTCCTACCATCATATATGATTAAGAATCAGCTTTCTGTGGCTGCCTAAAATCTCATTACTACCTTCCCAAGGACCTCAGATCAACTTATAACCAACCTTTCAAAGAATGCAACAGTGGATTTAAAGAATTTCCTAAATACCACTTCTGTTGAGCAGCCTCAACAGATAGAAAATAAAGTTGAGGCAATTGCATTTTGATCACCTGGATCAGATGGCGTGTAGACCATTTTTGGAGGGGTGGTTTAATGTATGTGTCTTGACACTCTTCCAAGTAGGATTAAATGCCTTTGCTCCTTTTTTCCTGCTTTAGGCTTCCTCATGTTTTGTTTTCCTTCCCTCCTTTTTTTTTTTTTCCTAAAGTGTCTTTTCCAACAACATGCAGCAATTCAGGGACAGGCTGGTAATAGAATTCGGGCTTAATTTTAATCTCCCCCTTCGGCTTCAAAATACAGCCTGTCAACACGCTTATTTTATTGAAGCATCCACTGTCTACTTTGAACCTACATTATCTTCTTATGGTCCTTATGGTATTTAAGGTATTTGAAGAAAAGCAGTTATCTTGAACTTCAGATGTATGGTGTAAATCTTGGTAGATGTTCAATTAAAACTGATTTAAAAATCATGCCACAGGTTGTTAAACTACTAAAGCTAAAAGCTCTGATGTTGATGCAATTATGGTGGCACAGTTTATTTTAGTCATAGAACTGGAATAAACTATGGCAATGTGATTTTATCATGATGTAGAATTGTCTAGCTTCTGTTGTGCTGGGATAGTTAAAGATAGTTAAGGCTTCAAAAAGTTAAGGACACTATCCGACAAACAAATTTTCCCAAATCACTTGATGGTTCCCATGGTAGCTCTCAAACATTCCCAGGACAAATGTGCTATATGTCAAGCGGGGACTGAGCACATGAGTACAGGTAGTGCTGATACAACAGAACGGGCTTTCTTGTTACCTTATCTATTACCACAGTTGCACATAATTTTCATCTCTTGCAGATGTCTTTATTTTATGATTCCCCTTATAAGTATGGAAAATGGATGTATGCATAGAAGAAAATACTTCCTTTGGTTTTGCTTTGAATGATACGAGTAACAAAACAGATTAATAGGCAGGTTTTTCATTTGAGAAAACATGTCTAATTGAGATCAGATTGCTAATGAAATGGACTGGTGATGCATGACAGGAGAGAGATGATCTCTGTTACTCTAATGTCTAACTAAAAGTGGCTAATGCAGGGATTTATTTGATATTCTAGGGAAGGTAATAAGTGATTGTATTATTTTGTCTGAATTCCTGTTACTTGCTTTTAACCTTAGGTCTTTAGGCTGTTTTAACCCTTTAGGGTTACCTAACCTCTAGGTAAATTTTGGTTAATGATACTTCAATTTTATTGAACATCAACTAAATATACTGTATTAGCTGTGCCCCACTGCTGGGCTTTTGTAACTTGGAGTATAGTTAAGTTTGTAGTGAGGAAAAAGAGTAGGTTTGACTCCTCTTTGAGTCTGGCTATCAGCTTGGGGCTAGTGTCAAAAAAAGCTGTCCTCCCTGTGTCGGTTCCTTAAATTAGGCTTTTTGGATTTTATCCTCAGCATGTCACTGTTATTGCTTTGTTGCTATGATACAATACTTACTCATGCAATCTGCTGTAGAATATTAGAAGATCTGAGCTGAAATGTTATGTAACTTACAAATGTTTTTACAGCTGACGTTCATTGTTTTCCAGAGTAACAATTCATGTCTTTGTAGTTATCTGAGCAAAATAAGCATCTTGCAAGATTTTTATTCAAAAGAAAAATGGTTAAAATTGCATAATTAACATTCAAAAGTATGAATTGTTCTTTATGAGGGAGTAGTAATTGCTAGCTTTTTCAAAAGCTCACTGAAGTTGTTATCCTCAGTTAATAGGATCATAACTGTCAGATGGGGAAAGGGAATACAATACAATATTCTGGTGTCTGAACTTTCAGGGCAGAGCGAGCAGTTGGGATTACGGTGGAGGTGTTTCAGTCCATTTTAGCAATTACTTTTTACTTATGGAAATGAAAGAATTCTATCAGATAACTACTGAATATTAAAACTACTGTTGACTGTTGTTTTTCCAGCCACTAAATGGAAGGTGTTTTGGTAAGAAACTTGAGGAACTGGCATTATCAAAGAGTGTTTTGAGTTATTAAAGTTAAAAACTTAAAATGAAGTTTGTTTAATTAGAATAATCATAAAACAATAAAGAGAAGCATGAGATCTTTTTGTGATTTGTTCAAATTTTAAAGTGAGAGTTAAGATTTTCAATACTCAGTGTTACAAGGCAGTTGCCTTTTTCTTGTCTTGATAATTTTCTTATGAAACAGCAGTGCTAATATCAATACTGCAGTGAATGAATGAAGCTAGGGGATTAGTAGTCTGGCTATGGACAGGTCTTGAAAATTCTTCAGGGGGAGAGCATTCCTTATTTGCAGATAAAATTGGAAATCAAAATTTTTCATCAGAACAAGTGAAATCCCAACTGATGGTAGATGAGGTGATGCTATGTTGCTGGAGTGGCTTAGAAACCCAACAAACAACTAAAAACAAGAACGAAAGGCACATTAAACCAATTTTTCAGTTAAAGCCATGGCTGCTTTTGTTGTGATCGTGCAACTTTGGAACAGTTAGAATATTTTAAGGATGTATTAAATTTTTGAAGTGTACCGTACTTAATAATCCATTTTTTTTAGAGCTAATGTGAAATACTAATGGAGGAATTTTGCTTATCAGCTTATAGAGAAACTGCACTCTAAAATGAAAATGCCAAGTCATAGCCAAAACGTTGTCTTAATAGGCCAAAAAAGCTGGAAAACCTTACATAGCTAAGATTGTAATAAATTATTTAGACTAAAGCATGAGAATTCAGGATTAATCCTTTTGAAATATTGGAGTTGATTCTTAAGAGAAACATTCATCACATGATGTCAAAAGTATGTGAAATATTTTGCATTTGGGCAAAAAGACAAGGTTCCTTCAAAGCAGATTTTACAGCTTTTAAGCAGGTTACATAATAAAGGATTAGGGAACAGAATGAGACAAATCGGATGAATGAAAGGTTAGTATGATGCACTGCTTCTGTATATGACTTTCGGTGAGGGAGAGTTGGTACTTATTAATGTCTCTGTATTTCAAATAAAGTTAATTCAGGAACTCGTTTTCCGTAAATGTATTTACTTGCTGTAAGTTTATCCGTTATTTCTTGTATGAAACAAAAGTTGTGAATGGCAGGTCTTTCATTCTAACATACTTACAGATATTTTCACTTTTGACAATATTGCTTATTAATTTGCTGACTATAGAGCATGCTATTCCCCATAATAAAAAAACTGATAGCTATGCAAATTTTAGTCAACAAAATAGATTTAGAAATCCTGAGTTTGCTTCTACAGACTTAAGCATTGGTTGGCTTTTTTTTTTCTTTTACAGATGCCACCTTCAATGAACAGCAAGATCTTTTTTGTCAGAAGTTGCAACAGTGTTGTGTACTCTTTGACTTCATGGACTCTGTTTCAGACCTGAAAAGCAAAGAAATTAAGAGAGCAACACTGAATGAACTGGTTGAATATGTTTCAACAAATCGTGGCGTGATTGTTGAATCAGCTTATGCTGACATTGTGAAAATGGTAAGTACAATGCTCTCATTATATTTTGAATTTTAATAAAATATCTTAAATTAATCAGTTTATGACTAATGGCATCTAACTTAGAATTGCTGTTGGCTATCCTGCTTACACAATATAATATAATTTGTTAATGATAACTTGGCTTACAAGATTGTTTAGAAAGGCTTGTAAAAACAAACAAACAACTTGTAAGTTTTAATTATTAGCTGAAATATGATGCATTCAGGTTAATTAAAATGAAAGAACTGGTATATTGCAGATGCTTGCCGTCTGGCTAAGCTTTGAAGTTGTTCTCATTCAGAAAATGGCAATATTTTGGTGCTGCCTGTCTTTATTTAAGAATGGCAGTGGAGTGACAGGCTCAAGTTTTCTGGTAAAGATTCTTGCGGGTACTAATGTCAACAGAAAGGTTTATCAGTGTAAGAAAGCAACTCTACTTTGTAAATACTTTTGATGGCTGTTTGTTACTGTTTTGGCCTTGGAGAGCTGTGCTAGAGTAGTCTAAGTGGTTTGCTTGAGTTGTAAACCACAGGATGACTTGTACTGTGCAATTTCTACAAATGGCTTGTTGAATAAGCAACAAAATATTTGTGGTTGTTATCTGCTGACTTTCCCAGGTTTTTTATATGCATTTTCAAATGCTACGTAAGTGATGTTTTAGATATGCCTATACTCCATGTACAGGGAACGCAACTGAAGGACATTTGACAGTAATCTGAAATATTTTAAAATTGTTTTTTCTAGAAATTTGAAATGTAAAAAGAATGTGTTTAGCGCCCATGCATTTAGGCTAATGGTTCTCTAAACTTTGGTTAAGTTTACATAGGCACAATGCTGACTTTAAAAGTAGCTATCAGGAATGTAAGCAGACCAGTTCAAACATATGTCCTATGACTTTTGTAGTTTTCTATACAGTGCAAGATATTTTTTTCTTAAGGTTTTGTTTGTTTTCTGTTTGTTGGTTTTTGTTTTTTTCTTTTTCTGTGAGCAGCTGATATGGAAGATCAGATCTTTAATATAAATAAGCGTAGAAATTTTGCCATTATACTGAAGGGCTGGGATTATTGAAACCCTTTTAACCATTTTGGCTGTTTCACCACATGCCAATTAAGTTTTACAAAAGATCTAGGACCCTGGGGTTTTTTGTATAGTTTTGTTTAAAGGGCCTGTGTTTCTGTCCTAAATGTTTTTCACACAAGAAAATAAAGGACAGAGTATGTCCACCTCTTCTTTGGCCTTTTTTCTTTTTTTTTCTTTTTTTTTTTTTTTTTTTTTTTCTGCTTCTGGTAGCAGCAAGCCGGAATCCTTGCAGTATTTTCTTACTGTGTGTACCCTCTATAGCCTCTTGTTAGAAGAAAGAGTATACTAACTAGCCTATCATACTTGTTGAAGGGAGATTTTCTTTTATATTGGAGTTGTTTTCTTTTCTTGGAGATAAGGTGGTGTTGAGCTGTTCTTTTGAGGTTATTGTTGTTGTGCAAATGATTGGGCTCTGTGGATGCTTGTTTTTCCTTCCATAACAAATTTCCATCTCCTTTTCTCCCCTAAAATGACAGAAAGTGAAGAAGGCCTTAAATGCTCAGTGAGAGCTTTTTCAGAGCTTGAGACAAAAGATCCCTCCAAGCCTGAATAGTATTTCTAGTCTCCCTGGCAACTGGCAGCAGCAGAGGTCTTTGCTGTGAATTAGGACGAAGTACCAGCTTTCAGAAAGAACTCTGGATGGGTCTCTCCCTCCAAACAACACATGTGTCAGGCTTGAGGCCTTTCTTTATAGCAAAACTTCTATGAGATTTAAAAGAGCTTTTTTTAAAAAAAATTTTTACTGTTCAGTGTTACTACAATAAAAGAAAAAGCATTTGAGTTTTTTGCAGAGTTTGAAGGATAGTGGTTTTGGGACAAAAAAGTAGAAATCAGCCTTAATGAAAGCCAACTATCATGTGACTTGTAGTAAAGGACGAACAGACTACAAAAAAATCCCTGAAAAAAGCCAGAGTGGCATCAGTGGCAGAAGCGGAGCCAATTTCTTTCCAAAGCCCCTTGTCTCTCCCTAGGCCTGGGACACCTTTCCTCCAGCTTGCAGAGGAAGCAGCCCAGTTTCCTTGGAGTCGCCCAAGTCTTGGGGAGGCAAAGTCAACAATCCCTTACAGATATCAAGAGGAAAAAAAATGTTGTTCCTGACCAGTGCATAGGCAAGGTCTGTGCAGGTGAGGAGGTCTCCTAGTGTTCCTTCCTTTCACATGGTCTCTGTTACCATGATAGCTGCTGGGCCAGTACCACACAATAATGGCTCGTGTAGTTGTCCCTGCTCTGCTTGGATCCTGAGGTAGGGAGCACTGGTTGAAATGATACCAATGTCTTTTCAAGCCACCGGATATGGAACAAGATCATTTTAAAAAAAACAAAAAAAAATCTTTGTTTAGGCAGATGCGCAGGACATGCTGTAAACAAGATCATTTTAAAAAAAACAAAAAAAAAATCTTTGTTTAGGCAGATGCGCAGGACACATGCTGTAGGTTATCTTTTTGGTGCCCCAGGCAACCTGATTTTCCTATAATATCTTTGCCAAAGCCTTTGAATTGAGAACTGAGGAAGAGTTTTGCTTACAAATAGTTTTGAAGGGGTAGCACAGTGGTCCGTGCACCTCCTTTCTAGGTCATCTAAAACTAGTGTCTTCTCTGTTTGGAAGTTCCCAGTTGAAAGTACTCTGAAGCGAACAGCAAATTAGGGTTTGACATTGTTAATATTTTAAGTTTTAAAACTTCCTGGGAAGTGAGAAAGCTCTAGCCTTAATCAGGTTTGGGAGCATAAAAGAAACGTCCCTCTAGTACACATTACTCCTCCATCTCCTTGTGCCTGCCAACCTCCCCTCATTCCCCACCAGCATATAAAAATCCAGTGTAAATGAGATTGTCCTAGCAGCTTGCACAAGCTGTGAATTCAGAATTTAAAAAAACATCAGGTATCCCTATCTGCACGCTCAGAAATTGGAATGGAATCTAGTATCTCTCCAAATGCTTAGCTCCTTGGGAAGTGTACAGACAATAAGGGACTTTTTTCTTTTTTTTTCTTTTTTATTTTAATAAAATATAATTACTGTATCTTAAGACGTTAACTGGCACATTTTCAGATGTCACTTTCACAAAACTTTCTGAGACTTAATTTAGAAAGCTAATGCTGGGTTTCTCTGGAAACCTGTCCAGCTATAAAAGCCTTTTATGATTTGTATTTCTCAAATCACGGTTTTGGGATAAGACCCCGCTTATGAAGGAAAAGGGATGTTTTAAATAATATGAGAGGATATAGAGAAGAATTCGCCCATAGAAAAACAATGAGGGTTTTAACCCGAACCACACTTTTGATCAATACTATTAGCAAGACATTAGAAAGAAGCAAATGAGACAGGAAGCAAAAGTATTTCAAACATAAGTAAATGAAGCAGTTCTTTAGGGAGACAGGCTAGCACATAAAAATGGTACACAGTTTATTCTGAGTTTCGTATGTTCTCAGGAGACCGATAATGCTAGTAGAAGTACTGAATACTTTGAAAATCATAAAATTAGTTTACTAAAGATCTGGCTGAGAGCCTTGCTATTTGTTTCTGCTACAGAAGTATGTTCAGTAGGTAGCACCTTTGTTTTGGACTTGAAACTTTTGCATGCTGTACTCTGAGGTTCTGTGCTAAAGGGTTGACTGGTTCAGTTCAGAAAGATGCATCTAGAAATAAAAGGATGCATTTTCAAGAGATGTTACCAGAAGACTTGTAAGCAGAGGTGGGGAAGTCTCTGTAAGGGACTGATTTGTATGTTGGATGTTTTTGTTGAATACCTAATAAGAGTAGGCAATATCAAATGACAGAACCAGGATTGTAGTCTTGGTTTTCGGGCTTGACTAAAATTCACATTCTCTGGCTCCTATTTCCCCTTGTCTCCCCCCAACCAGTTTCTCTTGTGCTCCAGAATCCCAAGTCCCTTGTGTTTACAACATTAAAGGACAACTGTACTGTCTTGTTTTTTTTTTTTTTTTCCCCCTGCTGTGCAGTAAACTAAGAGACTGCTATAGTGCCCATCCATACAGAACATCATTGCCCTTCTACTCTAGAGCAGCAGCGTCTGCAGCTTTACCGTGTACCAACAGGAGACAGTGACAGGACATAGAATGAAGCGCATGGGAGGAAATGAAAAGTCAGTTTATGCAATAGCCTTATCTCTTGTTTAATGAGGCAGCTGATTCTTCTATGCAGAGCCAGCTGGGTGACTTCAGGATCTTTTAAAGTCCTCTTGCGAGATTCTACAAACACCTTGGAGACTCCATGGAAGCTGTGCAGTAGCATTTGCTGCAAACTGTCAAACATTTTCTTTTGTGTTTAGTAGGCTTGAGTGGTTAGCAGTTGTTTGAAACAGTTTTGATTGAAAAGACTAAAGAGTTTGAAAGATGATTGGAAAAGTTGGGCTAAACGCGTTCCTGAAAAAACAGTAGAAAGTGCAGAAACAAAATTAATTTCATGTTCTCTTTTGATCACATTAGAGATTTAAAATCCAGTGTGTTACATCTGGCAGAAAAGATGACGTTCATTTTTCTTTTGACATCTGAAAGATTGGTCTTCTACCCAGACTTCTATACACTTCAAAAAAATCCCTGAAGAAATCTTTTTAAACTTGCCCTTTTGAAATTGATTTGATATGACTATATCATACTTAAAGTAACTTGGTAGCTATTTTTCTTAGTTTTTTTCAAAGTTACTCTGTGTTAAATCAAAAAGTTAAATTGTTATGTATTTCTGACTTCCCAAAACCTTGAAACATCTTCAAATTAGGAGGTGAAAAATTGTAAACAGTTATTCAGTTCTCACTTGAAAGTGAGAGATATTTTGAAATTAAGTGAAGAACTCTAAAATTAGATATATTTTTGGGATTGTCTGCCTTACACATGAAGAGAGCTCTGTTTAAATCATAATTGGTTAGTCATACTGTATTTGTTGTCTTACATAAAACCTCAGCTCTCGGTGTCACATAGTTAAAAATTGGTCTTTGTAAGGGGAAACCTAAATTTTCTCTTAACTTTCATGGTTTCAGGGAAAAATTTTAAATATGACCATGTCTAGCTACAGACTTGTAAAACAGTTGAGACAAAAGTTACTTTCTTATTATTTTCATTGGCCTGTTTCAGACTTTTGGCATTTGGATTTAGCGGTTTTGAAAAAAATAAAGAATAAAAGTTATTTATTATATTACTTTTTTTTGAAGATGGTTTTGTTTCATGTAATTTTAGGATAAAAGCAGTACCTTGTGGAGTGTGATCTGTGGAAACATAAAAAGTGATACAATTAAACAATTTTTTCTTTTTGTCTTGCAGATTAGTTCTAATATTTTTAGAACACTTCCACCTAGCGATAACCCAGATTTTGATCCAGAAGAAGATGAACCAACTCTTGAAGCCTCATGGCCCCACATACAAGTATGTGATTCCTTTATTTTCAAGCCTTCTTGTAAGGCAAGAACTGAGAATGGATACTTGAGTCATTTTGTGCCTTTGGTAAGAACGTCAAAATTGCTTTAATAATAAAATTGAGTTTCTATACTTGGGAGGGGAAAAAAGTGATGCTTTTCTTAACGTGTAAATATGGCAGAATGTAAGTCTTCCAAATCGCTTAAATACCTTTTTTTTTTTTAATGGAGTGATTGCACTGTTAAAGTGTGGTATATGTATGTCTTAAAAATATATAGATATTTTAGGTAATTATGTTCTTTACTTAAGAGGTTTGTTTTCTGCACTTGAGCAACTTTTTTGTGTGATTTCAATAAAATATAAGTGGATGTTGACAGTTTGGTTTCTTGTGACAGTAACAAAAAATGGAGTAATAGCCTTTATTTGTCTCTTGAGCAAGAAATGGATATCTCCTCATTCTTCTCACCCTTTTCCCTCCCTTCATGCAAAAACTTTACAATATAGGCGTTGTTGTTTGGTAACAGTTGGTTAGTTATTCTATTGTTGCACTCCTGTGCCAATCTCGTGATTTTTATAGCATTGCTGTATCAATCACGTGATTGACTTGCAATACTGCTGGATTTTTTTTTTCCCCCGTTAACTGTTAAAAGTTGAACAAACCTAAATCACTTGTAATCACCCAAGTTCATATCTCAGGTAGTTCGTTGCTGAATGTATAGAGGTAGTATCTGTTAAATGTTTTGTAGCAACTCCTAGTAGTGGGTAGAAGATTAATAGCTACGATACATCTGCATACCATTCTCTCCCCTCTCAAGAGAGGTAAAATGCTACTCTGTCCCTATCATATTACAGTTCTAATGTATCAACAAATGCTTTATTTAAAAACTGGACTTCTAATATTGGCTATAAAAAGTATATGTTCAGGATAGTATTTGAGACTTAAACCAAGTAAGAAACAAGTTGTCACAAAAAACTCTGCAGGTTAAAGGCTGTGTTAATTATCTTATACATGGCTGATTCTAATTCATAGGAGAAATGGCTATAACTGCACTAGATGAGAGGCTTGATTTTGTAGGGGTGGGAGTGTGCAAGGGCCGTGCAAATGTCTCATAGTCAGTAGCGGCATCATCTGACTTCAGAATGCCCGTGTTTCAGGAGTAAAATTTGTAAATGTTAGGTCATAAGTAAACTACAGTTCTTTTTGTAGAAAAAGACTTGCAGTTTCTGCGACTAGTTTACTTGTGCTTTAGGTTTGTCTAAGAGAAATTGAAAGAGGTTCATCGCCTGTGGTATTATCTGAGATTTTATTTTCAGCTTCTTCCTTTGCCTTTTTCTAAATGAGTTTTGGCCAGGCTGGCTGGTCATTGACTGTGGATTTCCCTCTCCTGCATCAGTTGTTCATCCTGTCCTTGATTATTGCAGCACAATGGAAACAGTTTGTGTTTTCCTCTCCTTTCTTTTACAGTTCATGTGCTACTGGGTGGTAGAAGACTGAGTCTGATAACTTACTAATTGCCCTCCAGAAGCACAAATCTGCTGGGAGTGTCAAATTTTGTGTATGGAAGAGGGGGGTGGGGCACACCCATTCCCCCCCCCCCCCCCCCAAAAAAAA
>NW_008795317.1:1737067-1739532 GCF_000699145.1 Aptenodytes forsteri | reverse complement strand
CCCACCCCCCCCAAATATCAAAACCCGTTATTACTTTTGTTATAGTCTAAAGAACTGCTTGAGGGTGGGGATGTTTTGCTGGCTGTGATTTGTGATTGCTCAGTTACAAACAAATTCAGAATTCATCCTGATCTGGCAATCAGGTAGCCAGTTTTCTGGGAGGGGAAAAGAAAAAAATCTGAATCTCTGCTCTTCTCTGGTTGAATTTGTTGGCATTTCTCTATAAAATAACATGATAGATAATGGCTTAGTAAGTTACCAGTGTGTGTAGTCACAACAAAAGACTCTAGACCTTCAGTAAAATAAGTGCCACTTGAAAGACATTGCTTTATAGCAATACACAAGATGGTTTGTAACAGCCCACCTAAGTTGAACAGGTTGGCATTAAAGCCACTGTATTTTGAAGCCTGGGGAGTTGCAGAGTTGGTGGAATTGGTAGCTTAAAGTGGTATTATTCTAGTGGTCTCTGTAAGAAAGAAGATTGAATCACCGAAGTAATAGGAGTTATATTTCACAGCTCTTTGACCCAAGCAGACCAATTTTGAGAACCAAAACGAGCAAATCCAACAGTTTTCCCCTCATTCAGTATTTCCAGTGGAAATGCTTCAGTTAAACTCAAAGTTAAGCATACCTGTCTTTTTTTTGGGTAGGAGCAGCCAGAATCTGCTGTGGCTAGAATCCATTCTTGTCCCCCTAGTTGATAGTTGTTGTTATGCTTCTAAGTTTGCAAACATTAGCATACAGGAGAAGGGAGAGGCTGACTATCTGGAAATGGCCATTGCAGTTTACTTCCCAAAATGCCTCGGATAAAGCTTCATGGATTTCCCAAGGTTCCCAAGGATTTCCAAAGTTATTTGATATCTTTTACCAGCTGTACATGTTCTAGGAGCAGTGGTATTAATTATCAGGAAGCTAGATGACTCTGTGAACATCAGAACTGCATAAATACTCCTTCAGTGCACAAAACTTCCCTATGAATACAGCTCAGAAACTGGATTTTTGAGCACCAAATTTTCTTTTTCTGAAAGCTCTTTAAGAACAATCGTGGTTCTGGAATTGCATGTGTTTATATAAAGCATTCAAATGGTTACTAATGCACACTCTCCCTATATTAGAAATGAGACATGTAACTGATTAATTTGTCATCATATATTGAGAATCTTGCATTAATATTGACTTGTTCTATTTTATAGATGAGATGTATGTTGGTTTTGATTATAATTGATACCCTAAACTTAATCTTGGACAGCTTGTACCAAGATGTTACAGCGTTATGCTTTAACTTAGTTCTTCTGCTTGATGTATATTGCAGTCCCCATATCTATTTATGGAAAGAAGCCATAATTGTCCTTCCTCCCCTGTCCCTTAGGGAAAAAAAAACATGCCAATTTAGTCTTCACTCGTAAAAGGTGCTCTATCCCATGACAATTCTAGTGGCTCCTTCTCTGTATCCTTTCAGGTTTGAATAAATTTCCTCAAGCATGTGTAGGACTGTGCATCTCTGTCTGTACTGTCAGTATCTCCCTGGAATATCCCAGGATTTCATCTGTCACTTCGATGGCTTCATTGTATAGATGGATCTTAGTCATACTATGGTTAACCCTTTCTCAGCTTAAAGGCTTGCAAATGCTTAGCGGAGCTTTTTCTTGGATCTCTAACTGTGACTTTGCAATCCTTGAGTTTCATCCTGTATTTATTACTCCAGACCTTCAGGGTCAATTTGTCCTTTCTTATTGATAACCTGACATGCTTTTTTTTTTTTTTTTTCCTTCCCTGGTGGTAGCTTCCAATATTGTTTTATCGTCTAAGTAGTTATCACACGTGACTATTCTTTGTTGTGGTCACTGACAGAAATATTTAATATAAGAATTTATTACAGAAATATTTAATGAAATTTAATTCCAAAATTAATCCCTATGAAGCTGTGCTAATAACCTCCCTCCAGCCATATGTTTCCCATTTCAATACAAACCACTAACAAATTGATCTAGTTTCTAGCTTGAAAAAGTTAACTAGAATCATAGAATGGTTAAGGGACCGTTAAAGATCACCTAGTCCAACCCCCCTGCCATGGGCAGGGACATCTTCAACTAGGTCAGGTTGCTCAGAGCCCCGTCCAGCCTGACCTTGAATGTTTCCAGGGATGGGGCATCCACCACCTCTCTGGGCAACCTGTGCCAGTGCTTCACCACCCTCACTGTAAAAAATTTCTTTCTTATATCTAGCCTGAATCTACCCGCTTTTAGTTTAAAACCATTACCCCTTGTCCTATCACAACAGGCCCTGCTAAACAGTCTGTCCCCATCTTTCTTTAAGTCCCCTTCAGGTACTGGAAAGCTGCTATAAGGCCTCCCCGGAGCCTTCTTTTCTCCAGGCTGAACAACCCCAACTCTCTCAGCTTGTCTTCATAGGAGAGGTGCTCCAGCCCTCTGATCATCTTTGTGGCCCTCCTCTGGACTCGCTCC
>NW_008795317.1:1707262-1736811 GCF_000699145.1 Aptenodytes forsteri | reverse complement strand
ACCTCATGAGGTTCACACAGGCCCACTTCTCGAGCTTGTCCAGGTCCCTCTGGATGGCATCCCATCCCTCCGGTGTGTCAACTTGCTGTCATCTGCAAACTTGCTGAGGGTGCGCTCAATTCCACTATGTCATTGATGAAGATATTAAACAGCCATGGTTGATCTCTTTCTAAGACAGAGGATGGAGTATGGTAATATTTAAAATTATATTACTGGATTGCCTATTACCAAGCTTTTAAAAATTCTGTCCTATGTTGTCTATTGTGCAACTGTGCGCTATTGTGTTTATGCACAAGAAGACAAATTAAGGCTGTACAGGGAAGCTTGGGTTTTAATACAGTTCTATTACATGAAATTTGTATACATTTAAACTGCTGATATGAAAAGCTCTTGTTACGGTCTGTCACAGGGCAAGAAAGAGTGAAGGGGAACTTGTGTTTCTGAGCTTCTGCTTTGCAGATACAGCGTACCCTCCTTGAGGCTATGCATAAGTAACTGTCATCTGGAATGTTCTAGATAAAAAGTACTTATTGTCAAGCACTTCTCTCAAGTGAACTTCATAATTATAATTAGGAATTTCTCAGGTGTTGGCTCTCAGTTTAATAAGTACTCATAGTGGTAACAGTTGAAATAGATGCCTGTGAGTATGACCACAGCTCTGTGTGGGTTTTATTTGGAAGGACAGTCAGTGATGTCTTTATGTATCTAAATTGCATTTTAGCATTATTACTAATCAGTTGTTTAACTAACACGGAGTTAAAGAATAGGCGTTGAGAACATAAGCAGCCCTGAATGTATCTAAACGTAAGACATCTTTCCTCTGAATTCTGTCTTAGTTAAGAGATGCCTTATGTGTATTTCATAAATCTGCCATTGTTACAGAAGTACAGTATTTTGTGTCTTGGACTTCTGATGAACCCCAAAATATGGGACTTGTGTGCTGGCTTGTTCATGCCTCTCTCTGCTACCTCAGGCCCTCGCTAGCTCTATCTCCTGTCTGTTTTTCCATCTGTGGGCATTGTGGGATCATAGCGAATGGGGACTTGAACTCAATAGAAATAATGTACTACAAAACATAAAGGATGTTGAAGATAAATCTGCAGAGGGTCCTGTTTGAATAGAGTGTCCAAGATATAGAAACCTAATGTTAAGCCAAACTCTTAAGTTTCTGTGTATTCATTCAGCTTTTTAATGTGATACTTCATTTTTGGAGTTTGCAGCTGAAACTTAATTTCAGGAGCACTTAGCTAGCAGATTTTTCTTCATTTGTTTAAGGAATTATGCAGTGTTAGAGCACTTAATTTTACCCTCAGTGTTGATAAGTGTTTGGTAACTTATGTCTACATAATAAATTCTTAATATAGTAGGAAATGTGAATATATGTAATACTTAAAACCTGGTTTTTGTCTAATAGTGATATTTTCAGTAGATCATTTATTAAGCTTTGACTCTTCTGGGAATTAAAGTGTTCTTGATACTTACTGGAATTCTTTCAGTAAATTCCAGTAGAGGCTGTGATTAAACAGTGATGTGTTAGGCTTCGGTTTCCTTTTCTACCTTTGAAGTATGTGAATAGTCCCACTGACTTTGTGGTGGTGGCGGGGCTGAGTTCTGTGCTCTGGTATACTTACTAACTTAAAAATTTTCATTTCAATGTTTGTAGTTGGTGTATGAATTTTTCCTGAGGTTTTTGGAGAGCCCAGATTTTCAGCCTAGCATTGCAAAGCGATATATTGACCAGAAATTTGTACAGCAGGTAAGTAGAGAGTTTTCCCACCCGCAGATTTCAAGATCACCTCTCAAGCTTAACTTCTCAGTTGACTATGCAGCTAAGGAGAATATTAAAGCTTTCATGTTGACACAGGCTTAAACTTTAGTTGTTCCAACAGTGGTTTCTGCCAAACACTAAATAAACAGCACATCATACCACACAGGCTACATGTCATTAGTAACTTCAGAAACACTTTGTTTTCCGATATCAACCTCAGTGCTTTGCAATGCAAGGTATTTGTAACTTGTAAATACAAGTTGTGTTTTTAATGATTTGTAACTTACTTCCAGTCAAACCAACAATGTGCTAATTAGATTTTTGTAGTGCTTTAATGTTTGTCTTTTCATAGATTTATCATGGGAAAACTTACAGCAAACTCTTTTCCTGTAAAAAGTTCATGTACTTACTGTACATGAAATGTGTTCCAACATCTGCTAACTTGTGACTAGATAGTGTCATTCTCTTTACTGTTGTGTGTTAACCACAGAAGGAAAATCAAGTAAGAAAGTACATAGGAAAATCATGCTTCACCATGCAAAGTAACTACGAGCAAGAAGGTGAAATGAGATTTCATATTAAATATAACTTCTCAAGGAATTAGGCTGTAGAATACCGTAACAATTTTTGTCCAAGGTTAACTCGGTGGGGATTTTTTTTTTACCATGTCAAAATACTTGTTTGTCAAGGAAAAGCTCAGTATCTGAAGAGTGAGTGCTGGCAGGCCGTCAAAGTACAGCAATGGAAAGTAAAAACATAGGTGGACACTTTTCCTCCCCACCTTCAGTGGCTGCATTTAATTTCTACTTGCTTGGTTTTACTGTTCTTGTTTATAGGTGTCTCCTTCTTCTCTGTTTTACTCGACTTTCCCACAAAATTCAGGCCTGAAGCTGCTGCTGAACTATTGGCCGTGGGTATCCAATTTACTAATTGACCCGTGGTTCTTAAGAGCCACGTTGCAGAGTTTCAATTCCTGACATTTCACTTGATCTTTCTCTAGAGTACAAGAAAGACAATGCAATGAACAGCTAGCTATATATGGAAAAAAAGAGGGGTAGTGACCCTGAGAAATTCCTTCTAAATATAAAAATGAAGTGAGCCTGAACAAAGTTCCTGAACAGCTGTTTCCAGTCCCTTATGCTGCTTGGTGTAGACATACCTAAGCTCACAGACCTGGACTGAGCAGGAGACTGTAGTGACTGCTTGAGCTAAGTTACTAACTTGTTAGCGCAGTTAGCATTTCTGAATATGCTCTTACTGGGACAAGCAGGAAAAAAAAAATAACTAAAATAATGGTCTGTAATGGAATTGGAATGTCTTTTGATGTCTTCGAGTGAGTGTGGTCTTTTCTGTATCCTTGGAAAACTTTCTACAAGAAAAAAACGCGTGGAAAATCTTGCTAGCTTATTAGGGCATTTAGTCTGTATTAGCAGAGAATCAGTTCATAATTACATATCTTATGCTTATTTTACAACCCCCTCCATATGAAATCATTAATTGTGAAATTTCTTGTATAGGAATGCTTTTGCTTAACCTTCAAGACACAAGTAGCTTTTTGAGATGAGCAGTACAGGATTTTAATTAAAAAATTGTAAATATCTGACACAGATTTGATTCATTCTGACTTCTTAAAGACCAAGTGTAAACCACTTACCTAAGATTTGATAATATCATTCTTACAATTTCATTTTTATTTTGATAGTCTAATAGTTGTTGGAATGGCTTTGATGTCTGTTGTATACAGACTTTTGAAGGGAATGAAGCTGCTGGGTTTATTTTTTACAAAAATAATCAGCTTTATTAAAAATCTAATTTTGAAAATATAATACTGATACCCAAACAAAATTTTTGGTTAAACTGATTCTAATTTTTCTAATGTAAACTTGTAAATTAAAGATAAAAACTCGAATTGGTTAGTAACGTAACAAAATTCAAGTCTTTCAACAGTAACACATTTCAATTTAATTTTTAAAGTTGTTGGAGCTCTTTGATAGTGAAGACCCACGAGAACGTGATTTCCTAAAGACAGTTCTTCATCGAATTTATGGCAAATTCCTCGGTTTAAGAGCATTCATCAGGAAACAGATTAACAACATTTTCCTCAGGTATGCTGTATATGTATGTGTGTGTGACTAGGTTGAGGAATACTTTTATCTCGCCTTCATGCTGGGTCTGCCCCCCCCCCCCCCCCCCCAGCCAGTCTGTGATCTGGCTTTCAAATATTTGAAGCTTATTAAAAGTTATTTCTTTGGAATCTCTGATCTTCTGTTTCGATTTTTGATGGTTGTCTCTTTTCATAACAGGTTTATATATGAAACAGAGCACTTCAATGGTGTTGCTGAACTTCTTGAGATATTAGGAAGGTAAGTTTGATCTGACACAGAAAAAACATAAAGTGTTATTGTGGGTGTTTACTTCAGCTTTCTCGCTTTGGGAATGGAGGTGGGGAAAGAGAATTATTACAGTAATGAGTGATGAAGTGCAGTCACTGATATAATCTAATACTGTCTGGGTTACCATGTGAATATCAAATTAGGATATGGAGTAAAAATTACTCTTTTTCAGTGCAAGTTTTAAAGATGACTGGCAAAATATTTCTCAAGGGTTCTTGTTTGTCAGGAATATCTACTCTTGCTTATCTTATATCTGATTCATGACTTGTTCTTTGATTCAGAAAATGAATGTTAACTTTTGCCCTCGTGCTGAATTAAATGCTTTAATCTTCAGCAGGCTGGTTTTCTTTAAATTCTATTCAGGAAAGCCTTGTAAGTGCTAGGGTTTTTTAGTTATCTTTTTTTGACGTTGTTTCACTAATTTAATTTTTAACTTTGAAGGTTTTTTGTGGTAGTATGTTACTGTTTTTCCAAAACTGTCACATATATTTCACAGTAGAAAATTCTATGAATATTACTGGTCTAACTGAAAATCCAAACATTGTGAAACTACTGTGGAGCAAATTTTCATGAAAATCAAGTGAAAGGGATACCATTATTTTCTCAGATTTATCTAAAATGGGGGGGCAGGGGGGGAAAATCCCAACCTCTTCCTGAAGGACTGTTGTCCATTCTATGACTCATCAACTCTTCAAAATAAGATTACTGAATCAATGAGACAACTTTTAACTTTGTTTTTAGAGGGAAAGGTTGTTCAACAATCTCAAAACAAATGTTCAAACTGCACTGTTAAAATAGTTCAAAATTGTATGCCATCTATTTTTTCTGCAAGTTGCTAGTGATTGTGGGTGAAATGGATTCCTGATGCATCTGTCTAAGCTTTACAATTAGACAGCAAGACTTACTGTACGTGATTTTACATAATGGAGGTCATGATAAACATACTTCGGCTCATCTAATGAGTATTATGTGACTTCTACTATGGTTCTCTGGTATTCCCACCGAGAGTCTAAACTCATGTGATACCAACACTTTAAAGGTTGTGCATATGTAGAGCTATTTTATGGCTTCAAAATAATCAGGTTTAGAAATTGAATCAGAAATGGAGTGTATCTTCAATTTACAGAAATTCTTGACTTGCTAGGAAAAAATTATTTTTTAATAAAAATAAATCCTGCTTATTCATGTTTTCAGTATTATCAATGGTTTTGCACTGCCACTGAAAGCAGAACACAAACAGTTCCTTATGAAAGTTCTGATTCCCATGCATACTGCAAAGGGATTAGCTTTGTTTCATGCACAGGTAAGCTTTTGCCTATTTTTAAGAGTGGTGGGGTTTTTGTATATGCGTTTGCTTTAAATTTCATTAGTTTCAGTATGTGTTATAATACCAATATTAAAAAATATTTGCAAATTCAGTCACTATTGGGTTTTTTTAAAGATCTCATAGATCTTATGTCTAAATGTTAATTTTGAGATAATATTTAGCATATATTAAATGGAAGAATACAACAGCGAGTCAAAGTCATGTCAGCTGAAGTGGGAAGCTTTTTTGCTTGCTAGTCTTGTCACATTTTAAGCTTCATTTAATCCCAGGACCTTGTTCTGTTACCGCTTCCTTTATGTAACCTAAATGCTTTGTATAAAGGAACCTTGAGTATGGCCAGGTACTTGCTTCAGAAGTGCTTTTTTATTTCTAAAACCGTTCCAGTGACAGGGAGGGGAGGAGAATGTTGGCTATAAATGGCAGAAATGTATAGTAGCTCTCCGGATCAGCTAGAAATTATGTAGATCCATGACACGCTGTCAGAATGCTTTAGTTCTTCATTTGACTTCCATTCTTATACTTTGCACAGACGTTCAGCATTTTATTTGAGGAATAATGTATATCCTTTCCAGACATATGGCACTTGAGTATTGAATACATTTGATGCAAACTTGCAAGTAATTCTGCTGCGGCTAATTAAAAACTTGCTTTGTTAACTTAGTCAGCTCACTAATACAGCTCCTTATAGACTAAAGATACAAGGAAATGAGTTTCTAATTAAAGTGAAATCATTGTGACTATATAGTCTACAAACAGGATCAAGTCAAGAGCTCTGTTAATTCCTAATTCTCATATAAAGTTTTAATTTAATTAAATCACTTGTCTTTGTGGTTTATTGCTATGCAATAGGCTGCTCCATGGAATGAGTCAGTGATATGAAAGGGACCAGTCACTTGCCAAAGTTATTCTTACCGATAGATCAGTACAGCAAGCTGTCCTTTTTTCTATGATATGTTTAATCCGGTTCATCGGTACCTGAAAGGGTCCTATTAATTGAGCTGTACTGTGTACCTGAAAGTAGCATTTGGTTTGCTGACCAGGCTACTCATCTATCCCTTCATAAACCACTAGTGCCATGTGCAGTTTCAGCGCTGTGTGTTTCTGGTTTCGTGTTATCCTGAAGGTGTAAACCAGCATTACATCTGCTTTGCAATCAGGAGTGGCCTGGTTGCTTTGTTGCTACAGTACAGGTTTAGCCTACCCTTAAAAGTTAAAGCCTCAAAGCTGAATTAAGTTTGAGTCTTTGTGTCTTCAAACAATAAAGCATTACTGTACAATATATATAATGGGATTTTATGAGATTAATGTGTGACATTTATTATTTTTTGAATCTGCACATATACATCCTTAGCCTAAGGGTAAAGAAATAAATTAGACCTGTTGTAATTACAGCATTGTAATTATCTGCTTTGGGATAACAGATTAAAAAAAAATGGAAAGGTAATGCTTGAATTCAAGCACCCGAAGTATTGAAATGTACGTGTAATGCATGTAAATAATTTTTGTCTTTGCTTTATATTGCGAGATGAAAAATACTGTGACTTCTTAAAATCAGTCTTAATGGAATCTTGGATTGTAACTACTTTAGTAATAGGATTATTGTATGGTTTCTGTACTGGGCAGAGGTATGGTTGTTTAGTTACTTAACTATGAGCTAAGTAACTAAACAATAAGTGATTATATAACATATAATATCACACTTTGGCCTGAGAAGTCTCCTGGCCAGAAATCACTTGAGGCTGGGAGAGCATGCTGGTGACCTAATCACATTATGCTCCCCCCACTTCATAGCACTCTTCCACAGGCATTTGGTGTTGGCCATTGCTGGGGACAGGGTACTCAGCTGGACAGGTGCTGCCTGATCTCTTGTGGCCATGTAATACGTTACAATTCTTTCACCTGTAATTTTATCACTGAATGTTGCGTGCTGTAGATGTCTAGTACTTGAGAAATGTATGCTCAGTCAAACCTGTTTTAAAACTTCTTTTGACTGAAAGTATCACCTTTTTTTTTTTAACCCAATACAGATGTTTGAAAATGATAGTTTTGTAATGTTAATACAGGAATTGATGTTGAGAAAAATTTGTTTGGATACTGGATCTGAGTTAGGGAAATACCCTGTCAAGCTTAAAAGTAATTTTCTTCTAGGACGAAAAAAAAAAAGATGATTTTTGGTATGCAGGAAGCTTTTGTAAGATAGAGCAGGCCTGTATATCTTGCTGCTTTAATTGCTGTTTTGTTTAGTTTGGAAGAATGTAAAATGGCTGTGTGGGGTGTTTTGGGTTGGGTGTCCTGTCCCTCCCCCACCCCTGCTCCGATCTGAAGTGCTTCCATTATAAGTTGTGATATTTAGTTATGCTGCAATGTCTAAACAGTGTCTGTTTAAACTAAATAATCATATGACTTACATTCTAGCTCGCCTATTGTGTTGTACAGTTCCTGGAAAAAGATACAACTTTAACAGAGCCTGTAAGTGTTTTTCAGTTGAATGTTTTTCTATTTTTAATTTCAACTAAATATTTCAGTGTAACTTGTTAGAATTGTAGAGCAGTGCTATCTGTGCTGTCTTGATTAATGATCCATAGACAGTTTTTTTTGGGGGGGGGCGGGGATTAAATCTAGAACAGTTGTTAAGACAACTCTGGGTTTGAAGGGGCTGTTATCTCTTAGCCTGTGACCAAGATAGAGCACAAATTTAAATAAAAGTTTGAACCACTGATACCATGCAAATTACCTGATCTGAGAAAGCATGTAACAACTGTATTCCCTCCTAGCAAGAACTAAAATTTCAGTATTTTTGGTGCTGATGGCTTCTGCCTAGCCAGTGCATAAAGCTGAAATATTTTAGGGAATAAACAATCCCAAAATAAAAGTTGGAAAGAATAACAACGCTTTGTTTAGACAGAATGAACTCTGAAATTCCAAATGCAATGTTTCTGTTCTGTCTCTTCAGTTACTGGGGTGCCTGTTGGCAGTTATAATACAGGTGCTTCAGGCATCAGTGGCTTTTGCCAGACTGAATCTCCCGTGATACATATTGACAGCTCAGCTAAAAAGGGGTTTGCAGCGCTTCATGCAAGGGCTTTGGCGATGCCCATAAAGAAGAACGCAGGCTCAGGGCAGTGCAGCAACTCATGGGGACACAGACTGATGTCAGATGAGCTAGAACAGAAACTGTTCTTAGTTGGACAATCAGAAATCTTTCCATTAGGGGTATGTTGATATTTAAATACTTTATCCCTTTTTGTGACAGAAAAATGAAGACCTTATGCAAAATCTTAAATTTTTCCTATAAAGAAAAAAGATAAACAGCTTTGTGGAAACAACGTAGATCTTCACTAGTCTTTCAGTGGAAGCTTGTTTTCTGCACAGCCACTTAAGTATTGATGTTCCTCATCAGAAGACAAGTTATTCTATAGGTGGTGGAAGGTGGTAGACCTGACTGTCTATAAATTTGCCTTGTCTGCTTGAAGCATCTTCTTTCCCCCTGTACTGCTAGCTACACTGGTCAATAAGCTTATTTTCTTGGGTAGGGCGAGGAGAAAGGAATTGTGTAAGCCTTATTCCTTAAGCCAAGCTATAAAACAATCCAGGCATTTTGACAGTTGACATGTGAGCAGAAAATGTGTAGTATTACATAAAAACCTGCAAGATTGAATTGAAGTGACACCGTGACAAAGTCAGAACTTCCTGATACGAATTTACAGAACTGTGATGCAGGATCCAAGCCCAAGCTTTGAAGCGAGAAGGTAGGGCTTTTTGAAGTAGGAGCGCCATAGTGCAATTCTGGGACTTCATCTGGACTATAGTGTATACAATTCTGGTTGCCTCTTAATCAGTAAAGATGAATTCAGAATGGAGAAGGTACAAGAACTCACTGCAGAGTCACTGCCTGTGCTTGCTTTGGTCATTACTCTGAGAGTATAGTAAAATTTGCTTTATCAAGGAGTAAAAGTTATTAAGATGGTAAGAAGTGAAGCTTTAAGAAACTTTCTGAAATGCTTGAAAAGTAGATGTTAAAATTTGGGGCAACTGATGAGATAGCATTTGGAATTTTTTTGGCTTTTGGTCAAGTAATATTTTAAGAACTCCATCAGAAGGCTGTCTTCAGGAGTACCTTACTGTTATTTTTCTGGTAGGAATTGTCACTCGGGGTCAATTTAGAGGACATTCAATCTGAGCTCTTGTAGCTATGGTAGTCTGCCTTAGGTCAGTCCTGATGTTTGCGAAGCTGACAAGAAGAGTTCGTTACCTAACCCTGCTAAGTGCAGTGGCCTTTACATTGAAGAAATCAGGCTAAACATGCAGTCCTTGCACATAAGAGAAGTTTTCTAGCAGGTGCCTACTGTTGTAAGTCACTTTATGGGAATGTTGTAGCTCAGGGGAAATTATTAATCTTAAGAGTTTTGTGTAGTAAGAGCAGCAGGATTTCAGATCTGCATTCACCTTGAATATTTCTTCGAATAAAATCTTTGAACGTAAATGTGCATGTATCAGCTTTTTATTATGAAAGCATAGTCAAGCTGGAAACTGATACTCTCTCTGAGGAGCAAGGAATAGGTATCTTGTTGAGGTCTGCACCGTTATACCTGGAATATGTTATTTCTTTATCAAGTTGAGAATATGAGTCTGCGTAGCGAAGTATATTCAACACTCTTACAATAACAAGTGCTGGAAACTGGACTGTTCCAGCTAACTCAGTTTTATGCTTTCGAGACCAGTAAATTCATGCTCCAGTAAGGGGTGTATGGTAGGTTCTCACGGCTTTTCTTTGGCAAATGTGCTTGTCTGAAATTTTTTTACTTACTTGCATTGTTCTGGGGGAAAGGGAAGGTGTCGGCAGAATGAGCTATTATACCTGTAAATGTTCGGGTTTGCTCTTTAAAAATACAAAATCTCAGTAGTATGTAACTGAGTCCTTCAGTTACGAGCTAATTAACAGAAAATGGCCCTAGATTTAAAGTGTATTTACATAGACTACTTTACATGGTGAATCTAGAGAAACAAGTGTAACTAATTCATGCAAGTCTGACTCCTTGAGGGTGGAGGAGAAGCGGGTGAGCGAAGGACTGCCAGATCAGGTAATTGCAGTGAAATGGGGGAGCTCAAAATTTCTCCTCCCCCCTCACCCATGCCGCCTGCCCCAGCTCTTCTGCTCTGTCAGTGGAGGCAGCAAGGAGGCCAGGTCAGTACCGGCTGGTCAGGGAGGGAGCTCTGCCTCTGTGGGCCAGGTGGCAAAGTTGTCACCTGTGTGGGCTGATCCAGGCCTCCTGCTCCTTCATCAGGTGTCAGATGATGACGTTTGTATTTGTTGCCTGGAGCTTTCAGCCAGCTAGGTTGAACTGTATGGTCGAGGCTCTGTAAGGAATCTGTTCTTTCCTTGTAGCTTGCATTCTTTTTGTGGATTTCACCATAGGACTTTACCAGCTGCCTGAGGCTTCTGCATTTGCTCAATGTCATTTGAAGTGACACGCAGTTTTGTAGTAGCAGGATATGTTTGTATCCTAGGATAAAAGACTTGTGGGCACTTAAAATCATATTAACTATTTCTCTGGAAAGTCACTTTTGATAGTACACATAGTTGTGAATAGAACAGCCAGCTGGGAAGCTGGGGGGAAAAAACCCAACATGGCAAAAATCAAACGTGGAAGGTATTCAAACAGTCAAGTAAGTTTTACAGTTGGATATGATCGATTAGGTACTGCTGTATCATAAAAATAGAGGTCCTTTCCTCGGAATGAAAGTTTATAAGGCTCTGAGAATGTTTCTGCTTCCAAAACATACAGTTACAGGGGTTTTGTAGCCAGCATTAATTTTGTAATTTAGATGCCATGTCAAACGTTTGTTTCTAGGAAACAGGCCTCCAGTCTTTGTTGTGTGTTTCCCCGCCCCTTCCTCTTGGGGGCTGTACTTTCTAATTAAGTTTTGCTGAAGTTTTTTCCAGTCTTGTGTAAGATAGTTTCCAATGTAGATGCTGGAATATATTTTCTCTGTAAGTTCACATCTTTTTTTAGTTTTCGGCCTTTAACATTTCAAACTCTAGAAGAAAAAAGGAAGTGGTGGAGGCCGTGACTCCTCTGTGTAGCCCTGTTTGTGCAGTCAGCGTATACCGCTTGCTCTCGGGCTTCAGACCTTGACGCCAAGACAGGTGCTCCCCAAAGCATGGATGAGTAGAAGACAAAAAATATTCTGGGAAATCTAGCTACAGGGGAGTTAACATCAAAGCATCACAAAATGAAGTTATCAGCACTGGGAAATCTAGCTACAGGGGAGTTAACTTCATTTTGTGATGCTTTGATGTTATCAGTGTCCTATCAATTAATGTATGTACTGGGGTGGGAGGGGAGTGTGAACAGATAATCAAAGACTTGTGAAGTGATAAGGGTCTAAATTATTCTGATAACCTAAACAAGATAAATATTTAAATGAGGCAACGCAGTATTTATTTTCAGTGGAACTACATTTAGCTGTATTCAGTTTTCATTGAACCTCTGGATAAGGAAAAGCAAACTAGTACTTTTTTTTAATCTTATCAGATATGTAATAGAAACTTGTTCTGCTTTAACTTGTTTGTATTTTTAATATAGGTGATCAGAGGACTGCTCAAATTTTGGCCAAAAACTTGCAGTCAGAAAGAGGTTGGTTTTGTCTCTTGTTTCTGGCATCTGCTGTGATGTAAAATACAGTGTGGCAGGTTCACATACCTTACCTCTGCTGTGCTTTTCAAGAGATCTTGCAGAAAACTTGCAGTTCTTGAAGATTCTTGAGGCGCTCACCTCTGTCATGCAACTCAATGCAATTGTTTTGTGTGTTTGTTCTTACTATGGTGTTACTATGTTAAAACTATATTAAAGGTTGCATTCTAATTAAGATATTGTATACAGAAACAATTTTCCAAGGTGCGAAGTATTTTAGTAGATACAGACCAGGTTGGAGGTAGTCATCTGCAGTGTGACGCAGACTTAGCATTTGAGATACCGAGTAAGTGTCTGGTAAAGCATACCTACATTCTTCTTCTGTAGTCTAAAAATAACTTTAAATGGTCTTGGGAAATGCATTTTTTCTGGTTTCTTCTATGTAGTTAAAATGAGTTTAAAAATCAGGAGTTTGATTTATGCCACCAGATCCCACCCCCCGACAGCTCTTTAAAAGTGGGGTCCCTTAACACTGTTGTCCCCGTTTGTGTGAGCGGTGTTAAGTTTTTCTGTGCCACCTACCTAGTGTTCTGCTGGTTGTAATTTAAAACAGGAATTAACTATTTATCACTTCAGAAGCTACTTTGGAGATCTCAGATAACGGTAACCTCTGCAGCCATTCTTGAAGAAATAAAATGTTCTAGTGGGGTTTTTTTAACTGTAAAAAAAAAAAAAACGTATTCTGCAGAAGCAGTTCTGTGAAGCGTTCGGAGCAATTATGCAAAAGAAGAAATCCAAGATGAGAGCTGTAACCTGGTAGCTGAAACTGATGATTGACTTCTTTCAGGCTGCAAAAAACCTGTGGATGCCTAATGCATTGTAATTACATACAGTGTTCTTTGCAGGATTCATGGCTAATGTATAAACTGTCTTTTGTTTGTTTCTGTTTACAATGGTGATATAAAACAGTTTCATACTTTTTGATGTATTTCTTTTATACAAACAGGTAATGTTTTTAGGTGAAATTGAAGAAATCTTAGATGTAATAGAACCAACGCAATTCAAAAAAATAGAAGAGCCTTTATTTAAGCAAATATCCAAGTGTGTGTCAAGTTCACATTTTCAGGTAAAAAAAAAAGTATAAAAAAAAATAACTTGTAGTAACTTATTTTGTGGTTGTTGACCCCTAAACGTTGTGTTTCAGGTTGCAGAAAGAGCTTTGTACTTCTGGAATAATGAATATATTCTTAGCCTGATTGAGGAGAACATTGATAAAATTCTACCAATTATGTTTGGCAGTTTATACAAGATCTCCAAAGAACACTGGAATCCGTATGTAATGTTTAACTTTATCTATAGTACCCTAAATAAATTGTCCACTGTTTCAGGTTCGGATCATAAGCTTGTAAATGTGATTTCATTTTTACTTAAATCAGATGAAATCAATGAGATTATGGGTGCTAAAATGGCCGTCACTTTCAGCTGTATCATGCTTTCACTGTTCTGCATTGTTATGATGGAGAACTGGAATTTATTGAAAAAGTTTGAGGAAATGGGATGATGGTCTTGATCCTGTAATCACATTTGATCTTATGTGTGTTAGTTAAAAATGCAAATCACTACTACTTAGGCCAAAATAATTGCCAAGGGATGCTTCTGCTATATATTTATGCTTTGCTGTCCTTTCCTACTTCAGATGAACAAAATTCTGTCGGTGTCTTCATAAGTAGTTACTGCTGCCCGGTGAGGTAAGAAGGGGAAAGACAGCATCAGAGAAAAGCAGTTGCCTACCACTATAAAGTATGGTAGGAATGGGAAATGAGCGACTACTTCATTTTATATTTAATGCCATTGGTTAAATGTTAGTATTTTTATCTCGTGTTTGAAAGAAGCAGTAATTACATTGAAATACTAAAAAGCAAAGTTTGCTTGTGTCCAGCATCCTGAACTGAGTTGCAAGTCAATTCATAGAATGTAAAGGTCGTACAGGCAAAAGCCAGGGTAGGCAGGATGGAGTTAAATCAGATGTCCTGTTTTAAGCACTTAGAGGCTCTGAAATTATTCTGAATTTATCTAGATGGTGTGTCTATTGCAAATGTATCAGCTGAGACTGAATATAAATTTTGGAGAACTAGTTCTTGGAGCATTAATAGTACTTGGGACCTCAACAAATTTGAAGGATGTCCCTCTTTCCCTAGCTGCAGGCAGAAGTTGCTCTTTATGAAGCAAGTGAAAGGCACAGGATAACTGTATACCCTGACGACCAGGAATTTTGAGAAAGAAAGTCTAACCTTTTGGTTTTAATCTGTTTTGGAGGGCAGAGTAATGTGCTTATAGCCATCTAGCTGTCCGGTACAGACTTAACTACTTGCTCAAAATCAAGCTTTTCCTCTCAGAAAACCAAAACCCCGAATAAGCTTTTGTCTTCAAACCACATGAAAGCCAGTGTTCAAAAAAAAAAAAGCGTGTAGACAGGCTAAGTGTACTGTGCATTTTGAATGAGCACAGGGCCTCTGCTGAATATTTGGGAGATTTCCTAGTGCCACAATGGACAGAGTGTACTGAAAAGGCAAACCTGGTCCTTCGGTTACTTCCTTGGATTTTTCTTTCACTCATTTTTTCAAGGTCACAAGACTGCACGGCACCCCTGCTCTACAGCCTTACAGTCAATACTGCTGTGTGAAGGTGAACTGCTAGTGAGGGGAAAGATGGGGAAGACAGTTTACCTACTTCTTTTGACTAGTGATAAGCTTAATGATAAGCACCTCTTTAATGTTTAATTTCATTGCTGGTTTTGCATTTCTGTGTGTAATTAAGAGTGGGTTTAAAGGAGATAAACACCACAATATTTAAGATAATTTATTGAAATATGAATGCCTTCATAAAAAGAGTAACACCTAACATGGAAATACGGACAGCCATGTAAGCCACAGCCAGTATTGCTCAAGAGTTTAGTTTCTTAAAGAAACTAAGGTACCGGAAACTGTTCTCAATGCAGTTCTCAAACGGGGCACATGCAGCAAAACTATCTGCTGCCCAGAAACGCTTCTCGTAGAGCTTTTAGTAGCTGTATTAAACCATGCGCCTGTGGTTCCTCTGCCGCATTCTTTTGCCCAGTCCTGAAGCTATTAGCCAGAAGGTTTTTTTCTAGACTGCTGTATTTCCTTACTCAAGTACTACAAAATTGTTGTTAAAACTCAGTTTATTAAACTGGAACATAATCGAATGGCTTTATAGTACAGCCACAGTACCAACAATTATATCCTGTGCAATTACAAGAGCCAGGAATTTAAGGTTAAACAGCCATTTCATAAAAAGTTTAAATATGCATTTCACTAATTTACAGAGGAAATTACAGTAAAGGATTTTGTTTCAGAAACTCACTGACCTTCCAGTAGTATCTTAAATAAGAAGCTCAGAGTCCAAAAAGGAAATTGAACACTTGTTTACTGAAGTTCATTCTGTGTTGAGTGATTCTCATGGTCGTGTTCCTTCTGTTCTAGAACTATTGTGGCACTGGTATATAACGTGCTGAAAACCCTGATGGAAATGAACGGCAAGCTCTTTGATGAACTTACAAGCTCATATAAAGCAGAAAGGCAAAGGTACAGATTTTTCTTCCAAACGCACGTTGATGAATGCGTATCTAGAATGTACCAGCTGAAAAGAAACAAAACTCAACTGCTGTGGCTATGGGGTTCCGTAGTGGAACTGCTCGTCAAATATTTGCCGCTGGGTGTCACTTGAGTAAGAAGCACCCGCGCAGGTGTGTGTCAGCGGTGCGGCGGGAGCTGAAGCCCCGGGGAGGCGGCAGGAAGGCCCGGGCTCCCCGTCCTGCCTGGGCAGGGAGCGCTCGCTCTCCTCTGCGGAAAAACTGGGCTCAGCTGCTGTGAGGGGCCACCTGGTGCTGGCTCTGCTGCTTCAGGGGGTGTTGTCTGAAGAAAGCTGAGCTGGAGAATACTTCATAGCTCAGCTAAAACCTCTCCTACCCTGCTAACCTACGAAGCAGTGCTGTTGGAGTAAGGGAGGCAGGGCGTACATTATCCTGGGCCAGCTGAGACCACATGCCGAGTCTCCTTTCAATAGTTGTGCTTTTCTCCCCCAAAGATGCTTAGTCCCTTAATTTGTTTGCATGTGATAAAGAACCTCCTTAGAACTGCAGTCGTCTGTGCAAAACCACACTGTAGCGTTCGTCTTGAGTTTGTTGGAGCAAAGTTACAGTTTTACCACTAACCGTTACCAATTTGTGCGCTCGCTTTTTAACAGGGGAAACTGTAATTGCCTCTAAAAATAGCTTTGGAGAAAAACTTACAAGAGGAATTACTAGATGTAAATCACAGTTGTTCAGTAACTGCGTCTCCACATTGCACTTAAAACACATGTAAAGTTGATACTTCGCTCTTTCCTACAGAGAGAAAAAGAAAGAATTGGAGCGTGAAGAGTTGTGGAGAAAGCTAGAGGAGTTAAAGCTTAAGAAGGCTATGGCAGAAAAGCAGAACAGCACTCACAATGTGCTAAATGCACACAATACAAGTGCCAAATAAAAGAAGCGACCACCTCTACTCGGCAGACGTACTTTTTTGTACCCTTTTGAAATATATAAGGATTTGCAAAAGAAACCTCATCAGTATAATAGAAACAGCCAATTTTTTTCTCTGGCAAATGTAAAGATTTGAATTTAAATACAGCAGCTAAGTGATGTCATTACCACAGCATATTGTAAATTTGTCTAATTATTGATATACTGTCACTTCCAACGTTTCATAGAACTGAATTATCATCCTTAATGAGTGACATAATTACGGGAGTGGTGAGAATTATGACTTGAATTTTTGATTGTGTTGCACATAGGTGGTATAGTTTGCTATGTACATTTTTTTCCTTGTTTTATATGTGCTTTTCACATCGCTGCATACTTTGGTTAAGATTATAGAAAAGGCTTCTAGTTGTGCTGTATTTTCTCAAATAAAACCAAGGTACGTTACCAGTAACTTGAGATACTCAGTATGTGCCCCTTACAGCACTGACAGGAACTCGGATACGGTGCTGTCCTTGAATTCCTGACTGGATTCAGATTTAGATTTATGCAACGCTCACACTAGAATGAGGCAAAGTAGGGAGAGAGTCAGCTTGAACAGGTTGGGGTGGTCCATGCGTCTGACCTGCTGCTTGGCGAGTGCCTCTACCCCATTCGCGCTGCCTCTTGGTCCTGGGCTACTTAAGAGATTTCCTCCTGCTACAGCTGAGGATGGAGCTTCCTCTAGAGAGCCCATCAATGATGCTCCTCATCAGCCCAAGGACTCCCCGCAGAGTAGTGCAGGTCTCCTAGAGACTATCTTGGATGTTTCTGCATTAGTTTTAGCATCTCATAGACCGAAGAATGAGACCAAAATTGGGATTACTTTTTTTTTTTTAGTATGGAGGGAAGGATGTCACTAAATAGTTCCTTGTTTTATTTAAAGAAAATGCAGTCTGTTTCTTAAAGGTGGAAAGTTGACAATAGAAGTCTTGTCTGTTTACTTGATCAAGTATTTTTCACATCTTTTATCAGAGTACCATTCCAATCTCTTAAACTGCAGTTGTGTGGAAAACTTTTGTAATGAAAGATCTTTGGGGAATTGAGCAGCATTCAATAAAGTCTTTATGTTTGTATTTAGTGCTGTATATCACCTCTTTGTGTTTATAAAGACCATGAGAATTAGAATGGCTTTTTACGAACAACCTTTTAACTGCAGATGTCTGAATAACCTGTGGCTTTTCACCGAGTGGCAGAAGTGTTGGAGGCGCAGGCTGCTGGAGTTTCATTTTTGAGCAGGGTGGAAGGCTTTGTTCTGCTCCGTTCAGTACGGAGCAGGTGGTGGTCAGAACAGCTGAGGCAGGTGTCCTCAGCTTGTTTTACCTATTGCTTGGCTGGGTTACTGACTTTGTTCAAGCAGTTTCCAGCGGGGAAAAAGTCTTTACTACACTGTTTGAGTTGACTTTATTACACTTTCATTGTTACTTCATTTTTTGTCTCTAAGTAGTTGTGTTCCATGGAGGAAACAGGAATAACACTGCCTGAAGTGGCTTACGCTTCCAGTAGCTCCATCTGATCAAAACCAATTAGTTGCTACTCTCTATGTGTCAGTCTTACATAAAAAGACTACATTTAGCTGACCAAAGTAGACTCTGCCATGGTAAGTGGCTGCCCAAAATTTGGGGGGAAAAAATCCTTTACTTCTGACGGTGCTTTTTGAAGTCCTGAAAGCAGATGTTAAACACTGGGGCCTGCAAGGGTGCGCTTTGCCAGCGCAGGAGGGAGATGACTGTCATGCAGACACAGTTTAGTACTTCAGTGCCTTTTTTCCATCGAAGAATAAAACCCCCAATTTGCAATATAAAATATTTTCAGCTGTCCTACAGGCTAAAGGAAATAAATTACACAGATAGGGGGGAATCTAACGCTTACCTTACAGTGGTACAAAGAACAAATCACTGGTATTTGTAGTTGCTATGAGTTGTTCAAAAATTTACAAATATGGACATCAAGAGTAAGTAATAGAAAAACAACGCTGTAGCTGTAAGAGGCCATTTTGAACAAATTGTGCAACACTTGCTATTAGAGTCGCTCCTATAAATAGGTATGTAAAAGAAAGGTTTCTTAGCTGGGATCAGCTGGCCTGTTCTAGTAACAACATTTCCTTATAAAACAACAAATCTTGATAGCTGAGATGTAGTGACTGAAGTTGACTACTATGGGAATTTATTTAAAAAAAAAAAAAAAGTAGTTCATTAAATACTGCAGAAAGGAGTGCATCCTTTATTTAACCACACCTCCTACTCACCCCAGAGCTGGGGTTAAGTTCTCTTCCAGCTTACCTTCTCTGATGTCATTAGCAAAAAAAGAACAAAAAAATGCAGTAGGATGCAGCAGTACCTGTTGCAAATTGTTGTTTCTAAATATTTTTTGCTAAATCCAAGAAACAGCTGCTGTAATATAATTTGTTAAAGGAACACTTGGGTGCTTCTTTGACAGCAAGGAGTTAAGAAAGCTCAGTTGTCTCTGTCTTACCTGTAGAACAGGCCCTCAGCAGTATATTTGGGAAAGCAAAGGGCTGTAAGCTGACCAGGGAAGTCAGTGGAATGCTTTCCTACCAACACAGGCTGTTAGGTAGCAAAATCAACAGGGTTTTTCTTGATATGGATGGTGTAAGTGTGGGTTTACCCCCCCCATTCCCCCCTGAGTTTCTGTCCCAGTCCCCACCACACCAGCACCTAAGGATGAAGTAGCTCTCAAACAGTTTGCTTCAACAGTGCAGTGTTTGGTCTTTGCTACTCCCCTCTCCCCTCTAGTTTAACTTCACTCGCTTGCTGTGCACTATGCTAACCCACCTCAGCCGAGGCAGGTACAATATTGGCCCTGCTGGACTGTCACTGCAATGTACTGAACAAAAATTGTTGACTGAACACCACCTGTTCCTGCATCCAAACGTGTTTTCCCCCCCAGAATAGCGTGATCACGTTAGCTCAGACTCTACCATTGAACCTATGAACCGTTTGAAGCAGCAGCGCAGGCCCTGGGGAAGAGGCAAGAGCGGTAACTGCAAGTGACTGGTAGGCTGTAACCTCCTCCTGCCCTCACCTGTCCAGGGAGAATGCGTATGCTGCCTCCATGCCTGCAGCCAGTGCTGCTCTTTTGCTTTTCTTATTGTTGCTCCCTTGTTTAAGGCTGTGTTTGGTCAATGCAGAGCCTTGATTTGCTCTGGAAATCAGCTGGAAGTAGTATATTTTGTTCCAAAATGCTTGCTCCTTTCCTTGCAACAAAGCCTTCAGAGCAAACACACAGTGGTGCGCTGCTGCCCTGCAGACTCCACAAGTCTGAGTTAGGCATCTAGACTAGTAAGGGACTTACTCACAGGAAAGAAAAAGATTACACCAGCACAGCACAGTTAGCAAGCACACATTCTCTGTTATATAGAGAACCACATTTAAATGCCAGGCTGATGAAAGACTATTTTTCCCTTCCTTAGCAAAGACTGGGGGCAAGCGGGATGAGCAACAGCCTGAGACAGGCTTTGGAATCGTATCATCGGCTCAGGTGCCCAGGCATTGAGTTGCTTGAGTTTACTTTGACTTGGACAGATCAGGAATAGATTTTTTGTTCTTCACCTTATGCTCTGGCAGTAATACTCCTGCCTGGACTACCTCCTGTAAAGCTCCAGCTGAATCTGAGAGCAGGTAGGTTCAAAGAACGTACACGGTATCTTATTTGAAGTATTTTTTTAATATTAAAGTCACTATATTTTAAATCAAAAATGACACTTAATAGAATTCCAGTGTATTTTGTTTTAACACATACTTTGGAGCGGGGAGGCCAGACTGTTCTGCTGAGTGCTTTACCTTCCACTGAACACAGTCGAGGAAGTGACTGCGTTACGGTGGCAGATGCAGGTCATAGCTCGTGCAGAAGTTAAATGGTCTCCTGTTCCGAGAGGCATTCAAACACCGTCCATTTTTTTTAGAACTTAACCGCTACGGTGTTGACTTTCTGAACATTAGTGAATTCTCCCCTTCCTCCCTGGTCCGCCCAGATATTGAGGTAAGCTTGTTAAATTTGGAATAGAAAAGCATGAGTTTGTTAGACCTGTCCTAGAGTTAGCTCCTTTCTGAAGTTCAAAGGCCAGTTCACTAGGCTGTTCCCCAGCCATCGTTTTTCTGGAAGAAAACATACCTGGCTTGCATCTTTAATTGCTGTATTGCTGATCAAAGTTTATTCCAGTTATTTTCTATCCCTTCTGCTACGAACAGTTAAAAGGCAGTCTTAGCCTCAGCTTATGTGGTTCATTACTTGACGACTCCTCTTCAGATGTCTCTTTCGGATTTTGATCATCCACTTAACACTTAACTTAGCAAAGTCTGCCGCCTTAAACAGAGCCAAAAAGATACCACAGAGAAGAGCAATCATGTTCCAGGGATTTGCTGTGATAATCTGAAAGAGATTAAAAATATTATTCCCCTCACCTGACTCGGCATATATTATACCTATTCAACAACAATTCCATTTTTCAATCCAAAGTGTTTTGCAGCATATTCCTTTACGCTGCAAAGGTGGCCTGTAGTGCCTTCTCCACCCATCTGCCTCGCACCACGGTTTCCTGATTCCTTCCATCAGGAAGAAAACGCACCGTACTAGCTGCCAAATTCCTTTTGGACTATTTCAGGATATTGACTTGTTTAAAACTTTAGGGATACAGTTAAACTGCTAATTTTAAGACTATAGCTTAAATTTACTATATTATTTAAAGATTTACAAAAATAAGCAGTCACGCTAAAGATGATCTTCCAGAAGACAAAGCTAAAAGAAGCAACTACTGGAAAGCTTTCACGAGACAGAATTGTAATGCTAAACCAGCTCCTGACAGCAGCAACTGTTTCTGCAGACCTACAGCAAGTATTTTGTGTTTCTATTTTTAACTACATTTGATTCGAGAGTAGTTAAATTTATTTATAGTTTGCAATTTGCCTCGCACCTCTAGGCACAAGGATGACTTCTAGGATCCCAGATGAAGCAAGCAGAGCTAGGCTTAGGCAGCAATCAAGTAGCACACAGCTTTGGGCCTCGCCATGGAGTGTGCAACTCTGACGGTCAGCACGAGCGTAGCATCGCTAGGTCACCACCAGAGCCAGAACATCTTAAACAGGCCTTCCGTATTTGTTAATCCTCCTAAGGGCAGCAGCTCCGGCTGCCAGTGCTTGTGAACTGTGGCCTCTTCAGCAAGAGGAAACAAGCACCCCCGATCCACTGGATCAAGGGCAGCTTTCGGCTCGAAGACGGCAGAGGCGTGAACCCCGCCGGGCAGAGAGTGAGTGAGCGGCGCCAGGAACAGGACTGGGCTCTCGAGGCTGAGGAGGCGCCTGCACTGAGGGGGGTGCCCCGCCCCAGTACAGACACGACAGCAGGAGTGCAGAGGGCCAACTACCCACTCCTGCCCCGCGCGGTCTGCATTCACGCTCTGGTTCTGGGCAAGAAAACAAGAACTCCATGGATTTTGCTGGTGGTGGACTTTGGTTGTCAGGTAGGGCCATTTTAAATGCAAAATTTTAAACAGATTGTCTTTGCACACTTTGCCATTCTACGTTTTTCTGGGGAGGGCAAATGTATCTGACCTTCTCCCCTAGAATGCTAGGAAAACAAGATCTAGAGCTCACATGCTTTTAAAGCGCACGTACCCACAGTGTGCACCTGCACACCTTTTAAGCACTCCAGTGACTGACAGTGGTCTTGTCTGGCACAGCATACGCCTCTGGCTGCAGCATATTGAGCTAAATTTTAAAGTGCTTTTCTGCATTTGAATGCAGTACCAAATTCTAGTCTAATAATGGATAAAAAAATACACTAGGCTATTTTTATTATTCTGATTTAAGCCTAGGTTTCTTGCTTGTCAGTTAATAAAAAAAGTCATTAAATCGGTTTATCCAAGCACACTTATTTATGCCAAAAGTTCAGACTTGACCTGAAGCTACACTTTGCACAGGGGACACATGCTTTTTCTTAGCTACATGTACCTCTAGCAGCAAACAGAATGCTGAGTGTCACCAAGCCAAGGGAAGGGCATCGGATGGTCTTGACCTCTGCCGAACATGCATTACTGGATATAAGGAAGAGCCTAGGCGGAAATTTCAGAAGTAACCTCACTCTTCCTCTGGATTTCTGCATGGAGTGAGGTAACAAGAGGCATGCGCACGCACACACACCATAAGCATGTACAGTCAGACAACGATTCAAAAAAGGACTAGCGTTACTCACATCTTGAACAGTCTGTATGAAAGGATCTTTCCATTCGAATACCACAAAAAACAGCTGGTCACTTCTTGGTTTAGTTCTCTGGTCAATATAGTTAACCACACTAGTCTGGAGAGAGGGGAAAAAAAACCCAACCGTGCAGGTTACTTTCTTCAGTGGTGTAGAGAGTCTTCTGTGCAACAGAAAAGGCTTGTAAGAAGGTGAAAGCAGCAGATTGTTTAGGGCCTTCCAGTTCAGCCTTCCTCTACCTGGAACAACAGGCCCCCAAAATATGGAAAGGGCAGTTTCCTCCATCTGTCTCATGTTCATATTCTTCTCCTATTTCTCACTTGGTAAAACTCCGCAATACCATTTTTATGCTGGTAGCCAGGGCCTTTATTTTATTACATAGTTTTTCCCTTTCAAGGGGGGGAAATTTCGTTTACAAAATTCATTTACTGGGAGTAATACAACATTTGGAAAGTTCTCATGAATGAATGCCAAATTACTTTTATTTAGCAGAGAACAACCACATGGTGGTGGCAGGAAGATGCTTTTTTTTTTTTTTAAAAAATCAGTTGTAGAATAAGCTAGAAGATGCTAGCAAGTGCAGAATGAAAATGGAAGGGAAAGAAGCCTAGATGTTAACAATTAAAACCATACCTCCCAGTACTGCCCATTAACTAGGTTACCATTCGAAACTAGCACTGACCGGCAGAGAGCTTTAGCACAATTCCACCAGGGTACAGTTTAGGATACCAGATCGATGTTGCAGCCACGTGAAACCATAGTCTTAATACTTTCCTGATTGATTGTGGTTCTTAAGACATCAGGCCTCAGAAAAACATTTATCTTGTCTTGTAACACACCCCCCAGCCCAGAGGGCAACTACAAGGGGGAGCTACATAGTTTGTACACAGGCAATAACAACCCAGTTTGCACTAACCCCCAGCCGCTAGGAGACAATATAAACCGCTCAAGAGCCAGGCAGTTACCTAACAGGAAAGCACACTGGAGTTACAGCTGAACAAGTGATGGAAGCACTTCTCCCTTCTCCAACCCTCAAAGGAGTATTTACATCTTGGTGTGTGCACAAGGGAGTACTGCTCCTCTTCCCGCATTAGTTTAATACTGCACTGGAAGTAATGAATCCAGCAGTACTGTAACTTCATTTCAGGATTGTGGCAGGAACTATAGATATGAAGACAGTGATTCAGCAGACATTGTATGAGGGATGACCTACTACAAAAACCTCTGGTCTACCATGGCTTAGTTTCTTTACAAATACTTCAAGATTTCTATCAGTCTTCCCCACACACCCTGCTCTGACCAGATTTTAGCCTGTGAACACGTAGAAGCGGGAGCTAGAACACTGTATGTGTCCATTCAGAGCATATGGAGGCTTCACCACCCCATGTTTTCTGGTCAAACACCTTTGCTGCAGACTTAGCCTATACATCACCCCAAGTACGCTCATTCAAGAAAACTGCACACCAGGAAACAAACAGTGCATAAAGCTAAATGAAGGCAATGGGAAAGGAAGAAAAGGCAAAGTAATGACTACTGGGCTAGTTAGCAGACTGACTGTGCTATTTGTCCTAATATTTGTACCCAGCTTTCTGGTATGCTGTCTCCCACTTTTAGATTTGAAAGGCTAATGGACTTCCTTATGCAATTTGAGCAGACATTATACTGTCAAATGAAGCAAGTGCAATTTATGTCTGAGCTATTTCAACTTCTACTACATTATTAATAGGGATTTGAAACCCAAAATTCACATTTGTACCAATTCCTATTTTTTTAGAAAAAACGCCCCACAAAACCAAAAAAACCCAACACAGTGTTCACCTACCCAGATGATCAGAGAGTCTGTAACTGCTGGACTAAGCGGGTGTTTATGGTCACAAAAAGCTCAGCTTTTTCTGGGTTTGAGTCAGCCTTTTATTTCTACTTTGCGACACATTAGACTTGGGCACACAAAGGAGGACTTTCAAAAATCCTACACTGGGTAAGTACCAAATGGCAAGTGATACAGAGCTGTAGGTGATGAAGGACAGACAGGCAGACAACTGCTGTTAGTGCTTACATGGCAGCAGCTGACTGCTGCGTTCTTTCCTCTCCTCCAAACTAAGGCATTAGTTTGGGACTTGCATGACTTTGGGCTTTGCCTCCTGCCCTCCTCCAGTGGAGCAGGAGGGTACCCACCGCAGTCACAGCTCTGCTCTTCCCTTAAGGCTTTGCCACATAAGGCAAAGATTCTGCTTCATTTTAATCTCCACAAAGTACTCTTTCCAAGTGTACCATAGACTAAGAGACGGCATTGTCTCTGAAACACATACTCTCTAAAAAGGACTGCTCTTAAAATTCTCATTTCTCATCACCAGTGAGACTCTCTCCCCAGCCAACACTGGGAGCAAGATAACAAGCTCAAAACACAATTAGTCTCCTGTCCATTAGTATGAACAGAACAGGAAATCAGTTTGACTTTCATCTCTAGCTAAGTTTGCATCTTCCACCTGCGTATTTTCTAGTTTTAAATGATGCAAGTTAAGTTACTCCATGGTTCTAAGGATACTCAACAGATAAAAATCCCAAACCCAAACAAAAAACAGACATGAGAATGCTACAAAGGATACAAGGCTTATGTTTACCTCTTCATCCTAACATCAGCCCTTGTGGTAACCTAAACATTACCTCTTTCCAATACTAGCTATTATTTACACAATTCCTTTGGCAATTGTTCCCCACCTTGAACTAAAGGTAGCTGTGTTAATATTTCTATGTCGGTCTCTTTGGACCCTTAACTCAGACTACAGGTGTCACTTATAACACATTCAAGGCCTGGATTTTCTGGCCTCCCCACTAGGAGATGTTTTCCTGAGCTGTGTCACTAAGCCATACCAACAGCCATGCACATCAAGACATTTACACTTTTATAGAACCTCTCCATGTTAAGAAAGAATGCAAATAACTGTACAGCCAAAACTGCTCAGTGGCACGTGGCGTAATGGATGCAATGAAACAAAAAACAAGCTCCTGATGTTTCACTTACTTCCTTAACCAACCCACCCACCCTTCTTCCAACTCACATTGCTATTTGCCCCAAGAACTGGTTCTGTTGGCCAGTTATCATTAAAACCACGGCAGTAACTAGTTCTTAATAAACTAAGAGGTCCCAAGAAACTCTTCCTGAGGATTTTTTTTTTTTTACCTCTTGTTTGAATTCAACAGTCTCACTACCATCTTCTTCTTTTGTTTTCACCAAGGACATCTTGACCCAGGTTCGAAAGCCTCCGGAAAACTTCCAGCTGGAGTATGAACTTTCACAGTCCTTCATGAATTCTGCTTTTTCTGGACTAAAGGAGAAAGACCATTACTTTACTGACCAAACTCAGAGCAGTATCTGAGCACTGTAGGCAGTAGAATGTCAGACCTACACGCACTTCAAAATGCGTTCACAATTCCTTTTATGTTTCAACTGCTAAAATTCAGCGTACCTAAAACATTGTGAGTAGTGATATTTTGATTAATTTGCACTCATGTGTTCTTAAGCGCAGAAGACTTACCTGGTGCCCTACCACCCTGGAGTTCTGCCTGCCCCTAGGGATGGTTCTGCCTTATAGGGGAGCTTCGTTTTGCTCATCTGTCATCGCTGGGACAGAAAGGAGCAGAGCCAGGACTCTAGAAAACAACTCGCCACCATGCTAGGAAGCAAGAGATGGAAGGAACAGCCTAGAGGCAGGACAGGCTGCTTCACCCCATTTCTGGGATGCAAATAAATTGGTTGCAATGCAGACATACTTAAAATGCTTTGAAATTTAAGTTAAGGTTAGTGTACTCCTATTATTTTGGGAACGCTATACCTTTGGTGTAAGGCTCCCATCTGCAGTAACATGGCTGTTTGCCCAATATGCAATCACAGATATTTGTAGCCCCAGAACAGCAGGATTGCTTTGTGTCTTTTTTTTTTTTTAATACTGTGACCGTAAGCCATTTTAAGGCTTCCAATACCCCTCACACCGCAAGTGGTAAAGAGGCAGCTCTAAGGCATATCTGGTCTCCATCCTGTCTCTACCAACTGCACAGGACACAGTGTATTAACCACGCTATTTACTTGGAGCTCCGCAGTACTGTGGAGGAGCCACTTTCACGTCATCTCTATGAAATAAGCCTGGCCCTGCAGCTGCTTTTTCAACAAGGTTTCATTTGAGATGAAGGGGTAAACCACTGTGATGAGTCATGAATCATTAAAGCACAGACTGCTGATTTTTACTAAAGACAGATTTCAGGTTGCAGAGATATGTCAGGGTACGCTGGTCAGTGAGAAGGGAAAGGGAAAGGGTTTTGACTCAGATTAAATCCATCTTCGGAGGTGAAGGGAAAGAGTATACTTTGCTCATATGGCAGAGAGTGTGCATGGCTAGGTGTATTGGGAGATTAAGGTATTTTAGCCTTTCAAAGACAGATGCAAAGAAGTGAGGAAGAAAAGCAGAGCTGAGGAAGCAAGCTCTCATCCCAAAGAACAGACCCATCAGGAAGATTTGTCCTGTACTAGCACCAGGTGGATTTGCACTTTTCCTGTCTTTTTCCTCAGTTTTCAGAACTGGGGCTCCTTCCTGCAAACCAAGATGTCTTGTCTACAAGGCAGCAAGAGCACGGACTGATAAAAAGAGTATCAATCATACTGATGGCTACTCTGTACTACACTGCCTGCTCAGGCTTAATAGATGAATATGCACACATTCGTAGGAAGGCAAAAACCTAGCAAAGCCATTGCTCTCAAGTCAGGGCTTCAGGTGATGGGCTCAATCACAGAACTCCATTGTGCATACAAACAGAAAGGAGAAGTGTTTCTGGACAGAAAAACAAATACACTTTGCTACCCATCAAGACAGATGATATTCCAAGAGTGTTTTAGCAGGTTAGGAATATCTTTACGGATTTGTGACATTAGCTGCTTGTTTAGTGATCCCAACAGGATGGCAGTGCACCTCTCTAACTCTCACAAGGAAGACGTGAGCAAAGTATCAGAACAAAGCCCACTGCCTGACTGCTCCTCACCATGCAAACCAATGACACAGGGAGACCTAATCTGACAATGATTTCTTCCCCCTTCAGTAAGTGGGTACAGCAGCAGCTGATGGGACAATACGGAAGAGCACGGTGCTTTGCCTCTCAGAGGAACACACATAGTTAGCACTCTGCCAGCCAGTCATATGCCTAATGCATGACTAAATACAGCATCCTAGAAAAGCTTTCCAAACCAACATGGAAAATTGGGGCAGGAAGTTATGACACAGCTGAACGTTACAGCCACAACTTACATCGTAAGCAGACAGCAGTAGTATACTTTGCCTTCAACAGTAATTGCAGGCTTGAAAGAGAAAGATTAATAATATCTTAGGAGAAGCTGTGGAGAAGTGATCTGAGAAGGCATCTCCTTGCATGTGGCCATAATCCAGACCACTGCCACAGAGTCAGGGGAAAAAAAAGGCGGGGGAGGGCAGGGAGCAGAGTAGAGAGGCACAAGCTTTGCACAAATGATAGCAGAAGGCAAACAACGCAGCTTAAAACCCACACTCAACTAAGTGAACACAAGACAGGCAAGGGATTTTAATCTGAAGAACAATTCTCCAGGCAGACGATTTCTTTTAATTCCCTCTTCACCCCAAAGACAGACAACCTGCAAAGGCTGCACATTATTTTATTTTCTTTTTTCTGTTCAGTAAATTCTTCTACCTATTACGCTGTCCTTTAGATGTGTCGTGGTTTAATTTCAGTCGGCAACTAAGCACCACGCAGCCGCGTGGTAAGATTCCTGGAATACTCTGCACCAGGCTCTCCCAAGATATTAATGGTACCTCAAGACCACGCAAAAATTCCTACATCACAGCAGAGAAAGAGAAGTGCAAGAGGCCACTGTCTCACTCAGGTGAACTACAAAGCCCTGGTCTCCCCTCAGCCAGTGCTCTCTGGTAACCATTGACAGTTCAAACAACTAACAGGGAGCCCATCGCCCTAGCACAGACTGATCAACATCAGAGGACGAGAGGTTGTGTTTGTCCCAACTGCGGGAGTCGCTAACCTAATTCTGGACTGGGCTCTAGCTCTGCAGTGCATCCTTCTAACACCGATCTCTATGGACCAACCCACAAGAGCCAGAGACAGCTTAGGACATCCCACCAGCAGATTCCAACGCAACAGCAAGAGCCAAAACCACAGATGGGTCAAACCCAATTTGTATTTATTGCTTTTGCTTTCCCCTATACTGGGAAACTCTCAGACAGCCATGGGATCTAATAAAGCGTCAGATGGTGTGGTACCAAAAGTCTTGACCCTTCTACGTTATAATTTATTTCTCTGCACACAGCAATCCAGACCAGAGACATGAACATGGAGCTCTGTTTAGACCCTTAAATAATCTCTGACCTGTTCAGGCTGGTATTCGTCATCTCACATGACCGTAAGTTATTTTACATGCTATACTAACAATAGTTTGTCAGTAATATGTTCAGAGGATTTTCTTCTTAAACCCATGTATTATACTAATGACAGTTCAGGAAAGGAACTTGTATTTTTAGCTACACTTTTTTGGTAATTTGCAAGGGTTTCATTATTTCCTTCCCTCCAATTAATCCGGTACAGGCAGCAGCTGCCACTGTCT
>NW_008795317.1:1702703-1707082 GCF_000699145.1 Aptenodytes forsteri | reverse complement strand
TGGGTTGAGATAAAGACAGTTTAATAGGACAGAAAAGGAAGGGAAAATAATAATAATGATAAAAGAATATACAAAATAAGTGATGCACAATGCAGTTGCTCACCACCCGCCGACCAATGTCCAGCCAGTTCCCAAGCAGCGGTCGCCACCCCCCAGCCAACTCCCCCCAGTTTATGTACTGAGCATGACGTCACATGGTATGGAATGTCCCTTTGGCCAGTTGGGGTCAGCTGTCCTGGCTGTGCCCCCTCCCAGCTTCTTGTGCACCTCCAGCCTGCTCAGTCAGCAGGGTATGAGAAGCTGCAAAGTCCTTGACTAGTGTAAGCACTGCTTAGCAACAACTAAAACATCGGTGTGTTATCAACATTATTCTCATACTAAATCCAAAACACAGCACTGTACCAGCTACTAGGAGGAAAATCAACTCTATCCCAGCCGAAACCAGGACATCTGTGAAGGCCAGAACAAAACCAGCAAGCAGGGCCAGTTTCATATAGTCTGTTGATCCAATTTTAACAGAAGAGCTGCAGAGAATAAAAGCCTTGACAGAAACAACTGGACCTTACTTGAGTCGTCACCACTTGCTATGCCTCAAAAAACCCTTAAAGGCACAAGTCTCTAGATGCCATTTTTATTATTGCTTATGGCTGATGCTTGCCGCAGCCTTCCCTGATACAATTATTCCTATTTAAAGCAAAAGTGAGCTGTGCATAATACCGTCTATTTACACAGAATACAAAATACACAGAAAGCATGGTGTAGATACAGCAGGACTCTTCTCACCAGTTTCAAAGAGTTTTGGATTGTGATTTAAGATGATGGAATACCCTACACATATATTCTACAGCAGTGTGCCTGTCCAGCCCAACCCAAGCTGTTTGCAGCCAGGCAAAAAACTGTAAAGGTAATTGTGATATCTCATGAGTTTTAGCATGTATCTCAGCATCTTTGATAACACTTTACATGAATTGCTGGACACAGTGCTAGTAATATGCTGTCATGACCAGTGAATGAGACACTTTGTCAGGAAAAGTAGTTAACAGCAGCCAGTAACTGAAGTTTTTAGAGGCCGTATGGAAGGACACACAATGGTTTCTACAGATATCTTAGTCCAGACTTCCCATCAACTAAATTTAGCATCCACTGATGAACCAGAAATCATTTGTTATTTTCTCTTCTGCTGGAAGTTGGACAGAACAAGTACATTCCACATATGCATGCAGTTTCACATACACTTCATAGTCAGGAGAAAATGTAAACTTTCAACCTGCCCTGAGCCTGTCCAGTTCATGCCCCAGGACGCCACGACAGCAATACACAATACTGAGCAAGACAAGCCATACAATTTGTACCAAGCTCTGGAGGATGCTACAAAAGAGATACTACTGGCCTCTTGCGCACAACTGGTTCTCTTACTGTATTTCACCTCGACATGCAGATCATTTACTACTAAGTTTAATGGCCTACATACTCTTGCCAATTTTACCATTATCTGGGTTAGTTCAAAACCAGTGTTAACTCGCATTCCTACTACCTGCTGCAAATGAGCACAAAGGATGCATCCCCAAACAGACACCAGCATTTCCTACCTTTTCACTTTGCTCAAAACATAACCCAGGCTCAGCCTTCACTCTCCCAGCTTCAGTTCTGGTGCCTTCCAACACCGAGACAAGGCAGCTTCTCTAGGAACAAAGCAACAATTCCCCATCTCTTCGGGGATCGATTCTGCCACCTAACCAGTTTGACCTGGCAAACCTGGAGGCAGGAGGTTGCGATCCAGGTTTCTCCCAGGCAGCTTACAGATGATTCTTACTGATTCACCTACACTGGCGCAAACACAGCCGTGAAGCTAGGACCTTTGCAATACTGCTTATTGCTGTTTTGCACATCTAACCTGCCTTTGCACAACATGTGGCACAAGCGTTTGGGACAGCAGCGTGCAGACTTGCAGCTTGCTTGCAGAAATACTTCCAACTTAAGTACAACATACATGTTTTAACTTGGGAAAAAACAGCTCTTTAAAATGGCTTCTCTGCAAATTGATACAATGAGCACAGAAATGTGGCTTCCGAGAGTTGAGTATGCATAGATCAAGTTGTGTCTTGGTAAGTTGGCTCATTCTGCAAAGAGCCAGGAACCAGATGCAACACAACCATGCCTTCTGCTCTGTGTTTCACAAGGGGTGGTCTCAGACAGTGCTCGTGTCTTGCCGTATAGAAACGGCTGTGCACCTTACTAGAATCGGTCCCGCTGTACCTACCGCTAACTGCAGCACAAGCCACAAAAACTGAGAAAAAACAACACAGAAGTAGCACCTTCTACATCACTACTCTTAACTGGTATTTTCTCACCCTAAAATATCAATGCCTAAAATACCTGGAACATTAGCATTTTATGAGGTGTTTTAGTACAGCTACAGAAAGTACTTAATGACTTAAGATCTCTCCTTCACTAAAGTAGAAATGCTTTGTAAAAAGCAAATTCAGATAATTGGTCTTTAGCCACCCAGAGATACTGTGACTGAACACTTCCAGTCTTTGCTCCATCCGAAAAGCACCAGTATGATCATGTCCAAGCCTCCAAGAATGCTTTGTTATGATAAAATCTGTTATTTCTCTTCCCCTCCCTCACCTAATTTTGTTCTGCGTATGGCCTTTATGCCCTGTCCCTTTTTCACTGAGCACCTGACTATTACCAAATTAAGGCTTTCTATTAGGTCTCACTCTCACTAATCTCTCTTGTCTAGCTTTTAATCTGGATCACAGAGAGAAGAACAGAACTTGACTTTAAATTAAAGCAAAAATTAAACAGTTAAGTATGGAATCGATTCTCACAAGGTGGGAAAAAGGGTGGGGCTTTCCAGAAAGTTCAAGGCAGGATTAATTCCACTCCTGTTAAAATTAGAAGAAGGTTGATCAGTCACTCCGATGGCACCAATGTCAAACCAATATGAAGCAATTTTGAAAACCCCACCTATGAAATTACATCATTCTGCAGAATCTTACATAAAGCTAGTAATACAAAGAAATATAGTTAATCTTTCAATAAAATCACAACAAATCAATCTAGGGATCTGGTCTTTACAGTAATTGCTTTAAAAAAAGAGAAAGAAAGGTACAGAAACATTAGTGTTCTCAGTGCACTTCCTGAGCACACTGCCCAGGACAGCACACTTCCTGATCACCCACAGCAGCAGACAGCGGTAAGCCAGCACAAACTTTGAACTTTTAGAAAGTACAGCAACAAATGGCTGAAGCATAGCTGAAGGGCAGTTTTTGTCACTGAAAAAGTCCTCAATTCATTTTCTAAAAAGTAAGGTTAGTAACCTGAGACATGAAAGAGCATCAACGTAACCCAAACATTAAAAAAAAAAAAATAATGAGAATGTAAAAGCCTGTCTGATTTTTACTAAAAAAGCCCTGCTTTCACTAGTCGTTGTAGCAACATTAAAAAAAAAAAAATAATGAGAATGTAAAAGCCTGTCTGATTTTTACTAAAAAAGCCCTGCTTTCACTAGTATCGTTGTAGCAAGTTCAATGCAGTTACAGGCTCATCCCTTTACATACCTGTTGATGAACTCTTGGAAAGAAGAAAACAGAAGGTAGTCAATGGCACTAAAATCTTGGTCCGTTCCATTTAAATGAAACTGCAAAAACACCAGTTCCTTTTTCTTCACATCACGAGGGCCTTGAACAACCAAAGCATACTTCTGTAAGCAAACAGAGAGATGGTGAGAGTAGCGAAGGGATCCTCATTTCCTGTTCATGAATTTGCCACGTCACCAATACTCTATAGAAATCTAATACACACCGAGATTTTCTTGGCCACTACTAAGTATACGTCTATTAAAGCGTCTAACAAGAATGCCAATCGAATCCCTCCTTTTAGTTTAAAAATGAAGTCTTTACATCAAGATTTAGTGTTTTTCTAAGAAATCTGCTTTAGTTCTATTCATAGTCCTTTGGGTTCATGTGGCATTACCAGTCAAGGCCCTGCAACCTGCATTCTGCAGAAGGACAATCAAAACTGTTTTGAGCATTAAAGTCTAGGAAATTTCAGCTCTTGACATGAAACAAGCTAACATAGAGTCTGATGTGGAGAACATCAGGCTTCTCCTTGAGAAAGAGGAACAGTTTCACAGCCCCCAGCACCTCAAGTAAGCTGCTGAAAGGAAAGAAAAAAAAAATGCTAGCAGGCAGAACACAACTTAAAGTAGTTGTCCTGGTTTCGGCAGGGATAGAGTTAATTTCCTTTCTAGTAGCTGGTACAGTGTTTTGGATTTAGGATGAGAACAAAGTTGATAACGCACCCATGTTTTAGTTGTTGCTGAGCAGTGCTTACACTAGCCAAGGACTTTTTAGTTTTCCATGCTCTACCGA
>NW_008795317.1:1692920-1702635 GCF_000699145.1 Aptenodytes forsteri | reverse complement strand
ATCGGTCGGCAGGTGGTGAGCAACTGCACTGTGCATCACTTGCTTTGTGTATTATTATTATTATCATATTATTATTATTATCATTTTATTTCAATTATTAAACTGTTTTTTATCTCAACCCACGAGTTTTTTCTCACTTGTGCTCTTCCAATTCTCTCCCCCATCCCACCGGGTGGGGGGGAGTGAGCGAGCGGCTGCGTGGTGCTTAGTTGCCGACTGAGATTAAACCACGACAGTAGTGCAGGCACTACATTGAACAGCAAGCTGCTGCTTGCAAAAGGACTCGGCCAATTTGAACAGGGCTCTACATGGTTCAGAGGTCTCTGTGTCAGTGCCTCTTCATTCCGCTGCAGGACTAGAGCCTATTGGATCAGCAAGCTTCTAAATGAATGTACCACGCAGCATAAAAACACAGGTTTAGTTTGTTAAAACATGCAAAAGAGCGTATTAGTGGCAGAAATTAAATTAGACTTGCACTTAGAATATTACTTTCAAATTTACTAAGGAGCTGCTTCCCAGAAAGAAATGGTGACTAGGCAAAAGGCAAAACACGAAGAGGAAAAAAGTTGACCAAACAGGTACCTAGATTGTTTGTTTGTTCACATTTAGTTTCCTTAAAAACAATCTCAGCAATCACTTTGGATACAAATGGCCATATTTAATACTTCATTTTTTGAACATTTATTTATACAGAAGCTAGATTCCCTGCATTTTTAAGGGCAATTTAAGACAGACTATCACTCAATCTACCCATCTTATTGGCTCACAGCATTTCAGTGTAATGAAACGCTTGGTGCCCAGTTAAGATTTTTCCAAGTGTGACAAAAATAGTATGTAATTCCCAGCAAACATACAAAAAGAGAAAAGCTATCCTGCTTTAATGGCATAACTACTACTGCTTTCAATCAAAGCCAGATTTACTATATCAAGGAGTATGCTTGCCAGTTCATTTAGGAGAGGAATGAAGCGAGAGTTTCATTGTGAAAAATGACTTATTTTGTCCCATTCAGGTTTTCATGCTGCACACACCCACATGACAGCTGATCATCCATAACACACATACACGCTGAATGAGGTCTTTTACATTTCTGAAAACAAAAGGACAGATGGCTTGGAAAAAAATTAGAAGTAAGGATTTTTTGCAGCACTAAGTAAATATTTTTACTTTCAAATACCATTACGAGCAGAAAACCCCCACTGAATAAGCTTTGTTCTATTATATTATTATTACCATAGTTTGATTAGTAAAAGGATCCGTGTAGTTGATTCTCCGAGTGGTGCATTCAATGTCTCCTGGCTGACCTGGATTTATCAGAGGCGGAATGTGATCATAGTAATGATGCTTGCAGCTAAGCAGCCGAGCTTTGCCTGGGTAAAAGGCAATACCTGTTTTGGGAGAAAAAACATTGAAGAGAGCTGATTTCTTTCCCAAGTATACAGATTTTCATTCTGGGATTTAATCCCACAGGATACTTGAGCCATCCTCAAGATCCAGCAAAACAATCAAATTAAACCACATGCTTCAGCATTTTTCTGGAGCAGGACAACAGTGCCAGCTGCATCAGGACAGAACCCCCGCAACGCGTTGAAAAAAATCAGGGTTCATTTTCTATTACGATGATTCAAGGTTCACAGAAGCTATTAAGTTTCCCTAGTCTTCCCACAAGCCAGCAGCTAACACATCAGTCCCTCTGTCCCCAAATGAAATTAACGTGTAAAGTAAGTTAGGAGACCACTGAAGTCAAGTGGGACATGCAGCACTTCAGCATGTACATGTTTTCAGATACTATCGTTTAATATGTCAAATTTTAATTGGAAATAATGTATGTACTATACATGACAGATCAAAGATCACTGGCTGATCTAATAAAAGTGAAAAGATGCTCTTCAGCACATCTAGCATCTTCTGTTCACTGAATACAATGTAACGATAAAAATCAAAGCCATCAAACAAGTACTGTTACCGTCCCTTATTACTTATATCACTAGGTAGGCAGGCTACCTATGGAAATTCATATATACCATAAATCTATGGTTTCAGAACAACAGCATGCATTAAAAAAACCCTCCGTCACCTCAGCTGTAGAAGGCTAGCAAAATAAAAGGCCCAAAACCCAAAAGCCTGTTATGCCACATATGCCACATTTAGTATTGGAAACAAGCTTGCTTGAAGATAATCTAGACCAACTACCAAAAAAGTATGATTGGAGTTACTAGATACAATTAACTCGCACAACTGAGATGACGAGATGCCAAAATGCGAGACGTCAAAGCAGTCAGCATATATCAGTCTAAAAATGCTTTATCTCTTTCTTCAGTGCTCCATGCTTGCAACTTGCCATCTCATCACTTTAATAGAGCAACGAAGTAAAAGGCTACATTAATTTAGGTTCTCTGATCTGGCAGGGATCCCCGCCAATACTTTTGGACTTATATGTATGTTGCTCCACTTCTTTAAATGACATTTTCTTCCTGTTGCTGTATGAAAAGCTCTCACACAATTTTCTTCCTGTTGCTGTATGAAAAGCTCACACACACACAAAAAAAAAGGGGGGAAGCCTGCTCTTACAGTCAGATCCATACGGTCCAAACACAAGGACCTACTTACAGAGCTGAGCCTAACTGACCATACAGAAAAACAACTACAGGAATATGGCAACAACTTGAAACATTCACCTTTCAGCCACAATTACTGGAGTGGTTATTTGTAAAACGTGGTAACACTTCAAACAAAAGTGTTATTTTTAAATTGGAAACTGACCTATGACTGTTTGAGTTGCATTTGCTACCGCAGCTCTATTTATGAATGGTTACTGGATAATTTTAAAAAATAATAAAGATAGAACTCACTATTCAAAAATGCTTCTGTGGCGTAATCCATTCTGCAAACTGCAACACAGTTTTCTGATGCCACGCTGCATTTTTATGCCAACATTGTTCCCTGCAGTCACATCACATTTTCATTGCCTACTGATGTAATACCAAGTTGTAAACAATGCCGAACAGAAGCAAAAAGTGGCATTGTGGTTATTTTATGATTGGTTTGAGAAATTCACTTTCTTTACTGTCAACAGCATCTCACTGTCCAGTGCAGCACTGAGGCCCTGATACACATCCTATGCGCTACCCTGTTTGAATGATACAGTTTGGGGAATATTTCCATAAGGAATTATCTTCTTTCCCTATAAGAGGACACATTCTAGAGTCTGCAAACACTTCTTATCTACCAAACGTTGCATGATGCTCCGCAGCTACTGTCATTCCTGTTATTGGCATGAAAACCCCCAAAACGTCCCCAAAATTTGTCCTACAATATTAACATTTCCATGCAAAGTTCATAGAATCATAGAATCATTAAGGTTGGAAAAGACCTCTAAGATCATCGAGTCCAACCGTCAACCCAACACCACCATGCCCACTGAACCATGTCCCTAAGCGCCTCATCTACACGTCTTCTAAATACCTCCAGGGATGGGGACTCAACCACTTCCCTGGGCAGCCTGTTCCAATGTTTAACCACTCTTTCAGTAAAGAAATTTTAAGTTAACACAACATAGATTAGAAAAGAAGAAGTGAAAGACCTGGGTCAAAGCATTACACGCACTCTGGGCCCTGGAGACTCAACACCAAAAATGTAAAACAATCCAAGATAAATGTGAACAACGACTTAACCCATTTTGTTTGTTACCAGTCTTACCAGGTGCATCGTACAAGGACACTTCCTTGTAAGAGACAGACATCACTGGGTGCTTGAGCTTCTCCCTGAAGTCACTGATGGTTTGGTAGACAAGGAACACAGCTACAGCCATGAGCAGCAGATAAATAAACAGGAGAATTACTGAAAAAACATTCTTTAGGCAGGTCTTGCTGAAACGCAAAGAAGGGGCAGTGGTACCCAGTTCACTATCTGGAACCAAACAGAATATGGATTAGGACTTTAAAATACAGATATTTGGGCTGAATTTATGTAGTGTTCATTCAAAGAACAATCACTGGAGAGGAAAGTAAGCCTGAAACTCAGCTTGATTTAAAAAACCCACAACCATTACTGGTTTTGATGATCAGTCAGACAGATGCTTCCTTCTCAAGCATGAGGCGTAATCATCCAAAGATTTTGCCTCTTTTTCACATGTTGAATTTGGAACTCTGCTTAAGGACACGGCAGGCAGGAAGCAAGCTTTATTTTCAAGGACGACTCGGAAACAAAGTTCAAACTTCACAAGAAAAAAAGTCTGTTGATGGTCAATCTTTCCTCCTGGAAAAAACAACTCCTTTCTCCCCTCCCAGTCTGAAGTGATTCTTACACACTTAGCATATGCATCAGCAGAGAGATTTAATATTCTAATGCTCTTCCGCAGCTATCTGCATTGCATCTCCAGCATGGTAGAAGTCACTAGATATTTGTTACCCTCTCATTTTTGGACTCTAGTTTGTAACTCCTTGTGCATACTACATAAAGTTTCACAAAAGGATTCTTCCAATTACAGCTAGAAAAAGACCAACCCAATTCTCTCACAGTCTCCTTGCCTTCAAAGCTTATTCTCTGAAGATCTTCACACTTGCCTCACTTGTACACAGACACTGCCTTCCCCATACTCCTAGCATTCGCCATTTCTTTTGACAATACTTGTAAGGAAAACCTTCGTGTACTCTTGAGCTACACGTCATCTTTTGATCGTGAGCTATGTGTAGCTGAACACACAAAAGGAGCATTAAAACCCAACATACGAAAGGAGATAAGTAGGCATATTTTACGCTGACTTTTCTGTGTGGTGTAATCTAATGAGTCCAGCCCTCTCAGGCCATGCTACACTCTGTCCTTCAACTATAGTAGCACAGTTTGGTGTTTGTTCCTTACCACAACAAACACTAGTGCCTTTTAGTAAATCCTATCGAACACATAACCTCTTACAAAAGTCCATGATCACACACATGTTCCCAATTTCATTGCCAGGAGATGGCAGCCAAGGAAATTAAGACATTAATATGCATAAAATTGCACTATTGAAACAAGTGCGTCTTGAACAGCTGCAAAGCGTTTAGGGGATACTCATTTCAGGTTGGCTTACCTTCATCCCTACATCTGAGCTGCAATAAGCCGATTTAACACTGCCCCGCACCCCCCAAAAGGAGGTCCGAACAGTCTAACTAAAATCTGTTTAAAAGCACATCTGCTCAATATTGCACCTTGCTCATGTACATCTGGCACAGACTTTGCTTGCAATCCACTGCTGTCACAGACACCGAAACTCAGGTAAGATACAACGTAAAGGAAGATGACATACTAAGCTATCTCAGAACCAGATATGCTGAATCTTCTTTGATTGAGCACAGTTCATGACAAAGAAATGTTCTCATCTCAATCCTTGGAAAAACTCCTTGGCTTTCCATCAGCACTTATTCCCCAAAATAAGTAATTTAGTGCTTTGTTTGCTTTCAAAAGTGCAATTAAAAAAACCCTAACCAAACCCACACACAGAAGCAGCTTATCAGGTACTTAAAATTGGTAATTTCTGGGTCAATAGTTCTCACCTGGTAAAATAACAGAGCTGGCATCTTCATGAACTTCCATCTCTCCTTCTGTCTCATCTGTTGGGTTTTCAGATACTCGCTCCACATCTTCACTCAGCTGTGTAGTTAAAACAGTGGTTCAATTTCCAAACATGCTCTCAACTTGCAATTGCTGGAATTTCTATGGTACAAATAAAAGAGGCTCCAACTAACCAAACACACAAAAACATGCCCCCAGTCCAAGAGCACCCAACATCTGTTCCACTTGTTCACAAGACAAGAGTCACATTTACATAGACCTACAGCTAAAAATTAAGTGACTTGCATGCTGCAAAAAGAGAAAGACAGCACATTAAATTTAACCTACTTCTACCCTGCTGCTTCAACAATATCACCTTTTCTTTCAAGATCAAAGTAATTGTTTCCCTGGCAGCTTCAGCTCACTTTAAACCCCCAATTAGGGCAATGCCCTCTGAAATAAGCAGGAACTTTGATCTGTCACTCAAGAACGTGTTTTTAGGCATAAACAAACCACAGCACATACCAGCAAACAGAGCATTAGCACTTCTTAATAAAGAGGTGCATAAAGAGCGAGCTGCATTTTGACAGGTATTAGGGCAAGGAACTCAAACGCAGTCTCAGCCACATAGGTAGGTGGGTCATTACAAGACAACAGTCAAACATCCCTACATTTCTGGTACTCATTTGAGCTCACTGTACATATTATTATATATTAGTGGTTATGCAACTAATTAGTCTTCCGGTGTTTCTAAAACAGCAAGAGAGACCAGATGTTTTCTTGTTTTGCTATTCAGAGCTCTGGGCCCAAACTGCCAAGACACTCCCGTCAAAGTCAGAAGCTTGTCATATCAGATAGGCATCACAAGAGATCATGAAGCATTAGGCTTTTATTTTTATATGTATATATAAAAATGAAAATAAAAAGTGTCTCCTGTATGTTTTCCAAATTTCTTTCACGGCAGGGAATGACATACAAATTACAGCAAGGCAAACCGGGGCATAAGTTTACAGCATATCACGTGTTGCACAGTAACTGTCCAAACTAAACACTCAGCATCACCCACCTCATTAGGTACGGGAGATTAGCTTTGTTCCTATTTCAAGGAAAATGGTGCACAGTTAATGCAGCAGCCATATTGAATGCTATTAAACTTTACACCCCCAACTTACTCAACAGTAACATGCATGTATCCATAAGGAAGTGCTTTTCTTTCACCCAACTTTAATTCAGTATTGAAATGATCATCATCATACCATTAACAGATCATCATTTGCACTTATTAGGAAAGAGTCCACTCATTTTACATCTTCAAAGTCTGACGTAAAGTCTCCATCACCTCCTGCTGTATTTCTGTATTCATTTCCACCATGCAAAGCAAGTTACCCAGTTGTTTTTAAATTCCTTGCACATAAATAAAGCATGATTTCCCATGGTGTGAGGCATGGAGTGAACAGGTAACTAATAGGCTAGACTCAGCTCATTTGCAGGAGACTTACTAGGGTCCAACCGAAGATACTTTTTTCAATTATCTTCGTAAAATAAGGGAAAATTAAGACTCTGCTCCTTTTTGTAGAACCACACAAGTCCTATTTGTGTACCTGACCCAAAATAAACTATTCTGACACAGGAAGTGTATTCACTGAGCCTTTTGCACTGGTTAAGCTAAATCAGCTAAAAAGCCAGTTCGAATTATACTCATGCAAATTCCTTATACCAGAGCTAATCCAAGAAGTTTAACGTAAGTTACAAAGTCACTGCAGTTTCTCAGCTGACTCCCACACCTCTCTGGTTCAGCCACGGTTCCCCAGATACAGGCACCTCATCGACTGAGGTTATGTAGAGGGTAAGTGAATTCTATTCCTGATAGCAAGAAGATCCTAACACAAGTTTAAACAAGGACACAATATGCAACATTTCTTATCCTCTCAAGAGGACCTACAGCAACTCTTCAACATGTAGGAGAAGAGAAAAAAAACCTCAGAAAATGTAACATTTCAGCATTCCTTAGAAACAAAACAAAAAACCCAAACAATATGTGACTGTGGTTTTATTATCTCTACTCACAAGGCAGACACAGCTGCATAAGCTTTTCACACATAAAACCAGTGAAGGACAGCTAGGCAACAGCAGGAGTGCTAACATTGCCTCAGGTGCAGTGAGTAGGTTGAGCTGATGTGTAAGACCCTCTAAAAAACAACTAATTTTACTGCGAATCCCAAACACCTGACTTGACAAGAGGCAAAGCTGCATAAACCCTCTGAGGCCACCAAGAGCCTAAGCGCTGTTCATGGCTCAGCCACCGCATTCTGAGCATACAGCATCCACAACAGTGACTCTACATGGCACGGCAGCGCAGACCTACAAACCCAACAATTCACAGATGTATTAAGCAAATCTTCTAACAACTGGGAAGCCAGCACAGCATTACTGCATGACAGCTGATTCTAGTTTCTCCACACTTGACAGAATCCCCAAATCAAGGCAACTGGCAACAGTGAACCTGGCATACGCCAATGGTGTTCACCCTCACAGGCCAGCTCTCCCTACATCTTATTTTTGATAAAGAGGTGAAGCGTGGTGCTAATGCAGAAGGAACATAAACTTGCAGGGCAGTTAAGCTCGCAATAGGATGCAGAGATAGGATAGGATGTCAAGAGCAGGAAGGGCATGAAACAGACCTTTGTTCAGCATTCCTCTGGGCTCTGCATGTGCAGCTGAGTGAGAAACAACTGCAGGAGCCTGCTCGTGACCCGGCAGTTCCTTTTCAGTTGTGCACACAGAAAGGCACTGGACAAACAGAAGCTCAGAAAAGGCAATTCCAGACATTTCAGCATCCCTGCTAGGGGCAGGAGCATCACAGGCTGCCCCAGGTGCCGGAGAAGGGATGGAAACGCAGCCACTGCACTTGCACACCATCTAGACTTGTGCCACGGAGTTTGGGACAGTCCCAAACACCCAGAGCAGTGTCAGCAGTGGCTGACACACAAGGCAGAAATGTAACATGCATAGTCCAGTCCATACTTCAGGCATCAGTGTGACTTCATTAACTCTCTCAAGTACCTCCCCTAAATACAAACTCTTACACGAGTTGATTTCATCCTGATAATCACAGGATAAAACCTTCCTCCTGGATAAAACCCTCTTAAATAAAAGGAGAACTTGTCCATGTAGGCCTTTTGCCGGTCCACTGATTCATCACCTTCCAATGCCTTCTAGACTGGCAGGAAAACCAGAAGCTGCAACAAAACAGGTAGTACTAAACTAAATTAGAACGTATTAAAACAGAGCCCTAAACTACCCATCACATGCAGAGGAATCCAAACATCTGCATTCCTTTCGCCTGCAAGATGCAAACAGAAGTGACTTGCTGCAAGTCTCCACCGCTGCTGAACTTGGCACAAATAGCTTGTATCTCTAGTAGGAGAGATAGGAACGAGCAAGGAATTCCGGTTGCTGGAGCCTGTACATTGATATGCAAACTAGGCGCTGCCTCGGGCTCTTGGCAGGATGATAGTGCGGCCTTCAGTTTCATATATGAGAGCTCTGGTACCAGAGTCGCTTCTCACGCTGACAGACCATCTCCTTGTTACGAAAGTCCCAGTTACAGAGCTCACCGGCCAGCTGTACCTAGCTCATGCAATTAAAAGTACTGCTGCCGATTATTTTAACCACTTTTAAAGGTGAAACATGAAACTAAGCACACCCAAAACACCCGTTTCTTTCTGGCGAGTGCAGATGCAACCTGACATCCCAGTTACCCGGCAGCAAGGAGGGCTAGGGGCAGCACCAGGCAGGCGACGGCACACAGCCTCACGGCGACACCCACCCGGCTCGGCCGCGCTTCAGCCGATCCAGGCGGGCCAGAAGGGGCACGTTAAGCTGTGGAGGGCTCCGTGCGGCAGGCGACCCGCTTCGCCTGGGCTCTCTGCCCCCGGCCAACCCCGCCGAGCCGCAGAGCCAGAGACCGGAGTCGAACTGAGCTCAGGGCGACAGCGTTGAGCGTAACCGCCTGGCGAGCGGCAAGCCCCGGGTCGAGCATCGGCGCCCGGGGGGCTGCTCCGGCCCCTCCCGGAGAGCCGGGGCCCGCCGCCCGCTAGCCCTACCCCGGCCCCCTCGTACCTCCTGGTAGGATGCGGAGACCTCTGGTCTTAGCATGGCATCGGCGGGGGGCGTCGGGGAGCG
>NW_008795317.1:1690095-1692735 GCF_000699145.1 Aptenodytes forsteri | reverse complement strand
GCCGTCCGGCTCCCTGCCGCTGAGCTCGGACCTCACCTCAGCGGCAGGCAGCGAGGAGGCCCTTGGCGTGCCGGGGGTCGCCGGCAGCCGCCCCGGCGATAACCACCCTCGTTTTCCGCGTCCAGGCTGTAGGGGACGGAGCTTTGAAAAGCACTAGATGCTACAAGGTTCGCAACGCCATCGAGGGGTCGGGTCTTGTTTCAGCTTCCAGAGCTTGCTTAGCCATTTTTGCCGAGCTCTCTTGCTCTAGGCAGCATGAAGCCGTCGAATGCAGTGCGGTTGCTCGTGGCACGCATAAGCGGGTTTTTTATAAGGTTTATAGGAACGTTTCACTCTACGGAAAGCACAGAAGTGTGCTGTGTAGTGACACGGAAATGAGAGTCTGCACCACGCACATCACAACACAAACTCTCCTATGCAAGAATGAACTAGATTGGAAAAACAATTTAAAACAATTTTGCCAGCTCTCCCCAAGATGCACACTATTACTTTTTTTAAATTATTTGTCTTTTTTGCAAGATGCACACTATTACTTTTTTTAAATTGTCTTTTTTACTGCTCAAGGCTGCTAGCAGAACACCAAAACAACAGACTTGCTTGGCAACCAGACAAAACTTCTGCAGGGCTCCTACGAAGACCCAACCACGCTGTGCTGGCAGAGGAGCAGCAGCAGTGGGGCACTCTGGGAAGATAAAAGCCAAAACCACGTAAGAGCTGACTCATGAGCCATCCATCCATCCGCAAATACCTACGCAGCTATTTTTCTTCCCCAGCATGGAAGTAATTGTTAATGTTTCATCATCAAGAAAAAGCATGCATAACATGTCTTGCATTGAGACGCAACACTGTAGTGGAGTCCCTGCTCAGCAGATCATTTCCTTATGCCTAAGACCCACACCTAGTAAGTTAATAACCAAGGTTTGAAGTCCTCTGACAACAACAATCCTAATATACAGCTTCTCCTTTCAGAAAGAAAATATTTTAGTTCTTATTATTAACTTTTCAGATGTCTGTGGTTCAAAGGCAGGCTCTAACGCGTCCCCAAATCAGTAACACTTCAGACAGATGTTGGCTTGCATTCAGCACTTGCAGCCTCCCCCCGGGGAGACACTAAGAAATAATTGTTTCAGAATAAAAGGTAAATCTATAATGTGACTTGAACCAAACTGACAAATTAGACTTTTGCATATTTCCCAGCAGCATGGGTCTCTGCGGCAAGTCATGCAGGGTATTTGCAGAGTAACCAGGCAAATGCCAGAGCTCGCTCTTGTGCGTAACGGGAGCATTCAGGAGCTGTTTTGTCCAAAGACTTACTAAAGGTCTCTTTTCTGCTTGACATTTCATAACTGTCTTGTGGCGTGTGGAGTCAGCAAACGGATGTGATGGACAGCCAGGGTGGGAAGCCTGTTCTTAAGCCCAGCTATTGTTTAGGCAGTGTAGGCAAACTTCATCGCTTAAGGAGAATCACAGTAACGAGCTTGTAAACCTTCACCCTAATGGGACCAATACTCGGCTTGCCACACCAGGTAACCTCCCAGATGGCCGCAGCAACTCACTTTCCCCGTGCCCTGGCTCTGCAGGCTTGGCCCAGCTCCTCACACGGGGACGTGGCTCATTGGTCGTCACCCCCATACTGTGGTGACATGCCCTCCCTCGCTCCCCTGTGCTTCTCATCTTGTGCTGCTTTTGTCATCCAGAAGAGAACTATGGAGACGTTGCTTTGGATTAGCTACTTCAGCTCTGGTTACACCGATGTACAGAAGTGTCTTTGGACAGCCTGTGGAAAAGGGTGCTACCCCAGGCAACATGGAACAGGCATCCTCTGAGGTGGACATACAGATTTTACACAGAATAGTTTATAAACAATCCTTAAAACAAAGCTCAAACCCATTTCTATCTCCCATTTACTGTCCAGATCCTTCTCCAAACTGTTCCGCTTTCACAAAACACTGTACAAGGAGCGGAGATACCAAACAGGGATTTGAATTACAGCACGGTAGTCAGGATGACAGGGTGCTGCAGCATCAAACAGCCAGGCTTTAAATCCTTCGAGTACTCACTTGCCAGCACGACAGTGAGGGATGTGATACATGTATCTAAATTGTAAAAAGTTTCTAATTTTCTTAATTCCATACCGAATTACAAACACCAAACTGCTTATTCTTCTGCCAGCCCAGAATGTTTCCCTGTGCTCTATTTATAGCATGGGGAAATCACGTCATTTGAAAATTTTCTATTTATTCTCTCCTTCCTTAGGCTAAAAAGTTTGGGTTTTTTTAAGTCATAAAGACGAAGCCTGCCCTACGTGTGCTGATCTTGTGAATAAACATTTAAAACATCAAGCAGAGAAACTTCAGAGGGGAAGGATGGAAATTGAGGAGTCTCTCACTAGCAGATGCCCGTTACGGTGCCGGCTGCGCATCCCGCATGGAGGAGCGCTCCCCCACCTGCAGCCCTGGCCTCTAATGACTCTTCCTCGGAGCAGCGCCGGGCACTTCACCAGTGGTTGTTTAATTTCAGTGCACATGCGCCTTGGCTTAAGCTCTCCCCACGTACTTTCATTTAACCAAACCACCAGGGCGCCGGGTCAGGACCCCGCCTCCGCCCGCGGGCCTGGTTGCCCGGGGCGGGGGGACGAGC
>NW_008795317.1:1656851-1689969 GCF_000699145.1 Aptenodytes forsteri | reverse complement strand
GCAGAGCCGGAGCGCGGCCTCGGGCCCCCGAGCCTCCCCGGCCGGTTCTTTAAAGCCGCGGGGCAGGGCTGGTGCGGCCGCGGCGCCGAAGTCCGGGCCGGTGGGGTGTCCTGGCGTCGCCCCGCACAGCCCCCAGCGTTGCCACCTTCCCTGCTGCTCGGTGCCCTGAAACCACATTAAAACTTGGTTTTCTCGTGCTCTGCTGCTGTGCTATTCCCTCCCTTCCAGGAATTATGGCATAACTTGCTTTTTAGGCGTTTGTGAGAAGTTTGTTGGCATTCGCATGTTGCTAGCCTGCTGTTCGTTTGTCCTGCTGGCAGCAGATTTTGGTCCATTGAAGTTGCGTACAGACAATTGGATGGCACATTCCTATTTTATTCCTTGCCTGCTTGATGAGGTACTCATGCCAGTGAATTTCAGATTACATGAACTGGAGCCAAAGTAATTTTCTCTTAATTCATTAAACCATGTATTTAGAGCCTTTTTTTCCCCCTGCAAGATTATAGAAGTAACAGAGCAATTTCAACTTAAGAGTCTTTAGCTTTCCGTGATGCAGAAATCTCAGCAGAACTTCACATTCAAAATTATAAAAAGTCCTATATTGATACACATCTGTCTTCTCTTTTGAACAACTTGCTGGCTGATCTTCTCAGGGTCTTCTCTGGATACTTTCAAGAAACTAACCAGCATCTGACTAAAAATGTCTTGCACATGAAAGACAAAGCAGAAGCACTGGCTTATTAAGTAAAACAGATGTTAGCAGATCAGATTTGTGTGTGTTTATGTATATCTGTTGTTCTCTTAATCGAATAAAGAATGCTGTTGGCCGTACACTCTTTTATCTTGGGCAATATCCATCTGCATTAGGAATAGAAAGATGCAGTTGATCATCTTCAAGCAGACAAGTGTGCAGACGAGGTGACTTGCGAGAGGGACATGTCTTCTGTGATTGTGACATTTAGATTAAAAAGATTCTCTCATTCCATATGCTTAAATCCTCAAAAATCTCAGGGATGGTTTAAAGCACAAACAAGAAATTTCAAGAGAGAGAACGTGTATGCTTGTATGCACACACAAACAAGAGAAAACGTACAAGAGAGAATTTAATTTTCTTCTTTGTGTTCTGAGTGCTTATGGATTTCATAGCTAAAACTAATTGCCTTTTGCCTACACTTCAGTGTTGAGGATACGTTGATGGCTTTCTTTCCAGGAAGGACAGCCCATTTACCTGGCGGTAAAGGGAGTAGTATTTGATGTCACTTCTGGAAAAGGTGAGTTTGCTTCTCCTCTGCTGTCTGCTTTGTTTTCATGCTATTACTCAGTCATTTGTTTTTAAATATTCCCAATGTATTAGAAGCCTGCAGTTCAATCGCAACAAAAAGAATCTACTTCTTCCTTTTTTAAAAAACTCAATTTTCCTCCTCAGACACCTCCCCCACTAAGGTTTTGCCTAGAACTTACACTGGTTTGAGATTACAGTACATGTAGACAGACAAGCCAGCGTAGTCCAGTTAGCTTGGGCGCTGATGACAGAAACGCTGAAGACACCTGCCAAGACGCCTGCCCAGACCCCTGAGTCCTCGCCAGATGTGGGATCAGGCCACACGGCAGCCGGTGCTACAGCACTTTATTGCGCTGGGTACACAAACTGACAAGATCAAAGCTAACTTGGATGTACCCGTATTGCACTACACAATACCAGCATTGCTGCAGCTTCATCTTTTCCTGTTGTGCTGGTGTTTGCCTACCCGTGCTGCCCAGTGGCCTGGTCAAAACTCTTGGAAGAGTTGACTGTGATTTTGAAAGGAGGGTGGGGGGCTAAGTAATTTTTTTTCTTCCTTTAAAATTTTCTTAGTTCATGAGGCTTCTTGTCTCATCGTTTACACCTAAACCATTTATTGCTGTATTTGCTGTTTGTGTCTTCTCTAAGAACTCCAGATGTTGCAATTTGAACTCCTGCTACTTAATCCAGATTTGCTGTAAGATGTTTGAAGGGACCACAGGGGTCCTGGACACTTGCCTTAATGTCATCATAAGCAAACTAATGGCTTGTTGCTTTGTTTGTACTAAGCTTGTTAATGCAGCTTGTCTGGACATACACGTTGGCTGATCTTCAAATTCTAAGTTAGACAAAGCTTGCCACTGCAAATTCTGGAGTCTACAAACCTCTTGTGAGAACGTAAAGCACAGCTCCCTAGATAATAGGTGAATTTTAAGACCGCAGTATAGGAGTTCAACAGCTGTATTGTATAACCCCAGCCTCTGTTTTGTTTTTCTTTTTAAGGACTGGGATATATTATCAAAAAGTAGTAAATCAAAAGTCAGTTTTGGAAAGAAAAGTCTTAGACTCGAGTCATTGCTTTCAGTTCACTGACAAGTATAGCAGGCTGGTGAAAAGCAGAGGCTGAACGTACCCTGTACATTGTCAGATCATCACTGGATGCTTTTTTTAAATCCGACAGAATTTTATGGGAAAGGAGCCCCATACAATGCTTTGGTTGGAAAAGACTCAACACGAGGAGTTGCAAAGATGTCTCTGGATCCAGCAGATCTTACGCATGACATAGTAAGAGAATGGACTATTAGTTTAATTCTGTTTTGCACAGTTTTATTCTTTTGCAAGATGATGAATGATAATATTAAATTATTTGTATTTAAGTTGATTCACATCTTTAAAAACAAAATGCATTAATATCCCTTAAATACGTAAAATGGATATGTATTTACTGCTCATGAAAGGTGCAGTGCTAACAGCCTTAAAAAGGAAAGTTTTTTTTCATCTGTGGAATCAATACAACTTACATAAGCACGTAAAGGGAAAATTGCCTGCTGTTCAAAAAGATGCTTCCAAAGAGAGTAAATCACTTTCTTTGTCAATTGATTTAGTGTATCCTATGTCACTGACACGGTGGTGAAGGCTAACTCTGGCAGTGGGTTGTTGCTTCTTTTGAGGTGTGATTTACTTATGCAGGGAAAATGAAGGGAGATTAATGGTTTGTTTAACCTGAATATATTAAAGTTTTGTCAAGGCTGAATTTGAATGAAAAGGATAAAATTACAGGTTATACTATCAATTTTGTTAATCATGCTCTGCAAAGTAAACCCAAAAGCTGACCCTAAGGTTTATAGTAATCAATAAAAAAGAAGAACGCCTGTAAATATCTGTATTTTTATTTCTTTGAGAGAGGACTTTCATTTCCATATTTAATTTAGACAGGACTCACAGAAGAGGAACTGAAGTCCCTGGATGATATCTTCAATAATGTTTATAAGGCCAAATACCCAATTGTTGGCTATACTTCTCGACGAATTCTGAATGAGGATGGCAGCCCCAATCTAGACTTTAAGCCTGAAGATCAGCCACATTTCAACATTAAAGATGAGTTTTGAGGAACACTTTTGTACCTAGAGAATGCCTGAGGAGAGGCACGATAGAATATTAGATTGATTCCCTACGTTCTGGAGTTCGTTACAACAATAGCTATCATGAGTCAGTTTTCTGTTTAGAAAATATATATGTGTGTACACACATAGTTTACATAGTGTTTGTCCTTCCAGGAAACAAACAGATCTATATTAGTGTCATACACTTGAGCTCTTTGCTCTGAATTATGGGAATTATTATTTCATATGAAAGTTCTTTCTGCCTGGATTTCTCTGTTTACAAGTGTGTAACGTAAAATTACATTTCTCAGAAGAGATAAGGAAATTTTTAGTAGCTGAAACATGACTGGTCTTTTTGTAAATCCCAAGTTGTTTCCCACTCCTTGGAAAAGTGTGAATGCATTATCTGGACAAGCTAACATCAATTCTCTGTCCTTCAAGTGAGTGTAAGTATCACACGTACAAAGAAGTGTAATAGAGGCTTACATTTTAAAAAGCATTGTGGGATTTAATATTTGATAGGTTTGAGAATATTGGCTATAAAACCACTCAATCTCTTAAAATGCAGTTACTGTGGAATATTTATGCAAAGCCTACAGCTGTAAACCAAGAAAAATAATTTTTTTTCCCCATGAGAACTACTGTGACATTAAGTAACACTTATTATGTTAGTTTTGAATAAATGACACTTTAATTTTTTTAAGTAATTATCAAAGATGTCACCTATATTAGATTATGATGATTTCCTTCTAGCTTCCTCCACTCTGACAAGAAAAGGAAGTGATAGCCCAATGCTTACTGCATACTTTTACAGCACAAGTTTATTACAGTAGTTTAGTATCCTGTGGATATTGTCAGCATCTTTATATTGACAATTTGAGCTCTCATTTTTAATTTCTCTTAGTTTTTCTTTGTTCTTACTCTGGCTTCATCATTGCTGTTGCACTGAAGTGTGCATTCGTATGTTCCTCTTTCTTTTAACCTAATATAAAACTGCAGATCCTGTAGGGTGAAAGCAGACCCCCTTTATCGAGTTTCTCTGGCAGTCTTTCAGCAACAAGAGGACTGTAAAAGCATGTACTATATAAATCGCTGCTAACCACTGACTTTCACTAACTTAAGTAGAATGTAAATTGTCATTTATGTGGATTTATCTGACACTGTGACAGGTTGAATTGACATGGAAAAACTGAGCAGCTGCTCCCAATTCTATGTTAATAATATAGATATAATAAAAATACAATTCTGTATTTTGTTCTATTTCTTTAGCATTTTGGCTATTTTTCTTTGAAGGAAAGATTTTATTAGATGATTCTCCACTTTATGGTTTGCAGGGACAACTGCCTGTCAGTTGTGTAACTAGAAAAGCTGTTTCTATTTATTTGTTCTTTCTTTCACAATGTTACAGATTTTACTCTAAACTCGTTTTGTGTCTTACCATTAGACCACTTAATTTGCAGGAGGGATTCCATGGGCCCCCCTGCTGTCGGATGGTGCTCTGGGGTGGAATAAATAATTTAGCATCTAAGAAAATACTGTGGTTTCAGAGAATTATTATTATTCTTACTGCTGACCTTTTGATTAGATACCAACAGCAGCTGGGAGCTGGCCTCTTGATGATGCCTGCCTGCAGGTATGGGTGTATACCTGCCATCTTTATGGGAATGCACGTGGGTTTGGTGGTAATGGTGGTTGTTCTTTAGCCAGCATTTCGCAAATAATTTTCCAATGCCTACTGTTTTTTTCCCCTTCTCTTCCCTTCCTTGCATGCTTCCTTATGGGGCAGCTTCAATAGCTGTGCTGCTGTGATTACTGTAATAATTTTGGCTTCATCTGGGATCAGCAGACCCAGCTGCATTTCAAAAATGTTGTAGCTCAATTGTAACTCATCACCACTGAGTGGCTTAGTGTTACTATTCTCTCCCTGCTTTTCCTATTCATGCTATGAAGGTCACCTTTGCTGATCTTGAAGCGGATAACAGCTTCTATTTGTACTGTATTTCAGGCACGTGTCAGTGAGGAAACCCTCCTGTTGCAACAGGAAATGGTGATACAAATCCCACTCTTGTAGTGCGAGATCCTTGCGAATCCAACCTGCCCTCACTCATGTCTGTGAACAGAGGGAGATGCTCTAGTCCTTCCTTTCCGTCATTAAAGACAAGATTATCACAACTGAGTGCTTTTTAGAATGCAAAGTCTTTCCTTTTTGTTTTTATTTCAGTTTGGGAACTGAAGGACTCACATTTACTCACTTCCTAGGCTATTTCACTTGAGGTTCCAACTCAACAGAACAGTGTTATATGATAATAAGGCTTTAAGCGGGCATATATCCTTAACACATTTTCACTGACTACTTTTCAAAAATTGTCAGAGTACTACAGTATTTCTTTTAGTGTTAATTTAGTGACACTATTTTATGTCTAAGGTTGTTACTTGCCAACAGCCTGAAATATATTTTGCTTAAAAGCAAACTGTCTGCTATGGTTGTTTTGTTCAGTAAGTTGCATTTCCCTGACCTCTGTATTATTCCAGTAAGACAGGTGTCCTCTCAATCTATAAATTGCACAAAAGCAGCAAGCTGTGTAGAATCGAATCATTAAGTTCCCTCAGCCGCTCCTCATAAGACTTGTTCTCCAGTAAAGGCCTTGTTCTCTGTGTAAAGGCCTATTGTAGCCCTCCTGCTACTCCACACCTCCTTTGGAGAGCGAAGAATTTCTTTTCAAGGTACTTGCTGCTTCCAGATAACATTGCAAATGTCATTATTTTTGCCATGCTGCTTCTAACGTGCATCTTGCTAACTTAACATGGGTGTTTGAATGGTATGCTAGTTTTCAGTAAAATTTAAAAGAGGATGCTTATCTGTTTAGGTACAGTGCTTTGGAATGGGAGAAGCCTCACCACAGTTTGTAAATTACCTCCTTTAACTTTTGGTTCAAAACCACCTTTGGGCTACATATTCAACAAATGATAGTTTGGAAAGGCATTTAATTGCTGCAGTTCTTCCCTTGCAAGACTCCCAAGAACATGTACAACTCACTTGATGGTGCAGGAGAGAAAACAAGAAAAAAAATGGTTTAGCTGACTTTTACAAGTGTATTCTGTCTCTTTTATAGATAAATATACTTACTTGAAACGTGTTCAATGTAATTTGCACCTGCTCAAGAGAAAACGGAAGAGATGTGAAAAGTTCCATATAGGAAGTCCAACACTAATTTTTCAGCTGATCTGGTTAAACTGAGAAAAAAAATTAAAAAAACCTTCTGACTACTTCTGTGAGTGAAAAAGCTGCCATTCAGTAGGCTTCAGCTGCACATCAGCAAGATGTGCTAAGTAGCTCTGATTAGTATTTGCGTATTTTCAGATGAACACTGGATATTCTCAGGGATATCTTGAAATCCCCAGAACTGACGTAAGCGATGACAATCACACACTTTGTTATCCATCATCCATTTATGCTTTTCTTAATGTTTTTCTGTCCATACACAGTATACAAGCCGTGCAACTTATGTGACAAATCCATGCACCATGAGTAATACTCGGATAAAGTAAAATACACATGAACCTATAACCTGAGAACGTCTTACATGGTATACAGAATGGCTGTTTTCAAAGAAAAATCAGTCCTTGTCTGTGAATGCTTTGATTAAAACAAAACAAAAAAACCACCCTTAACTTCTAGATTTGTAATAATTACTTCACTCAGAGCCCTATCTGTGAATGCTGATTCAGATAGTTATAATATAGAATGTATCTGACTGCTTTGACAGAAAAATCAGTGCTATATCAAAAGGTGATCTTTTTTCCACTCTATTCAATCAGAGTCTCAAAGAACTAAGTGTAGTGGGCATCACTGCTAGAAGTACTCTTATAGCACAGGCATGATTTTGATCTTGGCATGACCCAAAAAAAAGCCCCTAACCCAGAATAGGTGGGAAATGAGAATGTATCTTAGTGTGCTATTGGGACAATTTATTCTGGTAAGGTAGATTGGGCAGAGCAGTACATGCAGGTCTGATAACAGACGGTGATTCCTATTTTTGCTTGTGTCAAATATGGTCAATGATAATAATGTAAACTTGTACCCTTACCCATCCGTTGGTCTTTACGTAGCACCTTCTGGTTTGGCTTTTTTCTTCCTGTTCAGTAGAAGGTGAGTCCTAATTTACTTGTTTACAAAACTTACGCTTAGATCTTCTTGGCTTGGGTTATCTGTTGACAAGAAATCCAAAGTAACAGATAGAAACCGAGATTAATGTTCTGTGAAAAACAGAGCTTGTGCACCTGGATGAACTGCAGAGCCACGGGAAGTATTCTTGAATAAACAATTCCTATTACTGTTTCCCATAGGTTATTTGTAGCTGTTGCAATCAGAAATTCTGCACTGTTAAAGAATGTTCAGATTACCGTGTTCTGCTCTACTTCTTGACATGAGCTTTTATCCTTCTGACATGAGACATTATCTTTCTCAGAAGTGAAAAGTTTAGAAGAATCTGGGTGCGAGCCATCTTGAAGAGAAGCCATCCAAGAAAAATCAAAATATGACATAATTTTCCCTCAACTTAGGGAAACTTCTCTGAAAAAGGAAAAGAAATTGATGTCCCAATGTTCATATTCAATGTCCCTTCCAGATTTTGCTGAAAGTTTTCTTACATTGTGCCAAGGCAGCAGATAAAGCAGAGACTTGAATCTAACCCTTGCATTGTGAAAATTTGAGTCCGCTTCTTGGCATATCTACTTGGGCTTTAGAGATTACGACAACACAGATCATAGACTGATGACAAAGAGTCAAACACATGAACTGAACCAAACAGGCCTAAACTTGTAGGAATGTTTGAATGTAGAGCTGAACTTAAAGCCTTGCACCCCTTCTTTTGTAGACAACAGAATCTTTGAATGAAAAAAAAAAAAAACAACACCCCAAAAAAAACTTACAGGTAGCATTTGTTTCAGCCAGTAGAGGAAAGGGAATTTTCTTTTCTGGCACTTGGGCAGATAGAATTAGATGACGATTGAAGTAAACTTCCCTGTGCCTAGTTCTATGCTCCTTTGCAGAGATACTAAAATCAGTTGTGTTGGATACACAGAGCTTAGTTACCAAGCAATTAACTGCCTGGAGGGTAACTTTATAGATTAAACTGATAACTGGTTCAAAATAGCTGCGGCAGATCAAGAGTATCCCAGGGGGCTACTCTTCTCGTTGGAGGCTGTGGCTACATACCCTTTATTTTGCATTGCAGTGCTGTTGTGGTAATAATCACAGATAAGGGCTAGGTAACTCAAACTTATTTATTACGTTTAACTCTATTAATTTTTATGTTTGAGCAAAGCTCCTAAAAACATAGTCTCATTTAAAAAAAAAAAATATCGCTCCACAAGAAGCGGAGTTCACAAAAGTTCATTCTAAACTGCAGAACCGTGCAGCCATGCATCAGACCTAAGTATACTTACGGCAAAGTGTTAATTGAAGGGATTACACGTTTGAATTGAGATTATATTCTTAGGTAACATGTCTGTGTCCTACATTATGCTTGGAAGCGTGTCAAGAATGTAATTGATTTTTTCCTTATTTATTGTTTAACCATGCTCTGTACTTTAAAATAGTTACGCAATACTCTTTAAGAATAGGACAGTAGGACTTTCAAGGCATTTGTGATGTATTTTCGTGTTACAGAAGGACAAACGTGTATGTCTGAGATACGCAACAGACAGATCTAGCAATTTAGGCAATAATCTTACTGTCTTTCCAAAGCATGTTCTATTCCATGTATTTCTTAAGCTGAACAGGTCAGAAATAATGCCCTACAGTTTTGATCTCTGACACAACAAAAATGGCAGACAGAAACGAAATGATGATGGCAGCTTGTAGGGATATCTGAAAAGCTCTCAATATTAGCGTGCAAAAGACCAACCTATCAATTTTAGTGAACTTGAAAGGATTTTAAGAACGCATGCTTAGGAGGGATGTTTGAGTATGTGCTGAGCCTCTAGGATTCTACACATTAAATATTACATATGACCCTAAATTGCTGCTGCCAAGGGTAAATGCTTCCTTCCCATTTCTCTGAATGGTCTCCTTTGAGTTTAGCATGTCTTGGAGCTGGAAGAAAACAAGCTGCTGAAAGGTTTATATGTGAAGCAGAAGCGTATCAGTGGAATATAACAATCCGAGGCAGAGAGAAGGAAGGCGAGTGAAATTCTACTTACGGGAAGCAACAGGAGATTATAAATAACTCACGGGAGAGTACAGTGTCAGAAGAGGTGAAACTTGCTGGTGCACTCAGAGAAAAGGTTGAACTTGAGAACGGAAAAGTGTGACATCCTCCTCCGATACGGTTCTGGGAAAATCAGCATGAATTAAACAGTTCGTGACTGCTGGCTCCTTGCTTCACATCCTCAGTCTCATTTTCCAAAAATACTGATGCCTTTTGCTTTGATACCTTGCAGGTGCCTGGATTCATAGAAAATCATGCTGCTGCTATTCAGTCTATAACTTACCAGTTTTTCCTCATTTTGTCTTTAAACAACGCCCATTCTAGTTTAAGAAAGAAGGCTGGAGTTTTGCTGCTGAAGAGGTGACCTGAGACACAGTTGAAGGTGCAATCCTCAGCTTCACTACAACTTTGCAATCCTTAATTCTAGTTTCCTGGCTGTCAAATGAGCTGATGCTTCCCTTGAATTCCCTTTGTCTTTCATCCCTATTGGGACTTTCAGCCATTTGAAGAAGGTAATGTTGGTTGGACATTTGGGCTGGTGGGACCCTAAGATGGCTGTAATATCAGGAACGCTACTTTCTGAAGCTCTAGCTTTAATTTCCTCAGTCCAAAGAGGTATCACTTTGTGGTGCTTCATCTTTCAGCTGAAGTGAGTATATTTTACCCATGTTCATCCATGTCTGTCATCACTTGGAATTTGCCTATATGTCCATTGGTCATTTGTTTGTTGAAATACTGGTAGAAACCATGACGACCCCAACAGTATTTCTGGCTCAGCCACTTAAAAACATTGTATAAAAGGTGTTTCACAACATTGTCAAGAGTTTTAATGATAGATTCAAAATGTCCAAAATGAAGGTGCAGCTGGAAGCCAGAGGTAAACTTTTCATCCACTAGGCTTAGCTAGTTTATGATAAAATAGACTAGATATTTCAAATAAGTAAGAAAGAAATGAGCCTCTAATCCCAAAACAACTGTTTGTAGCCTTTGCAGACTAAGATACATTAACCTGAACTTCCCAAAGTACTTAAAGAAGCTTTTCAGCTTGAAAAAAAAGTAAAATCTTAAGCGAGATTTTATCTGAATAATTGTTAGATGCATCTGCTTCACAAAGTAATATGTATTTATGGGAAACTTTGATACATAGGGAAATAGTTACAAACTACTATTCCACAATACTGTAGCTCACCTTATTGCAAGCCCTGTCAGAAAGTATGCGTGTAAATTCCTCATGGTACTGTGAAAACACAAATATAAGCTAGTCTAACTGTGTCTTTTAAATGTATCTGGTTTATGTTACCCTTAAAAAAAAAAAAAATCACTCTCATTCCACTAGGCTGTTTGATTTAACAACAACAGAAATAAATCAGGGGTTGTCCTGATAGTAGCTGAAAAATTCTCTCACTGAATGTGTTTTCTTCACAGCTGGGAACCTGCTGGCCACTTCTATTTCTGATTGTGCACACTGTTCATAGTCACGTAAGATCACTGGAATAACCACACCAATTATTTACATAAATACTTTTAAAATTCTACTTTAAATAATATATTCCATTTTTAATGCAATTGAACTGAAAACGAAGACAACTAGCACCATATGACTAGACAGGTCTCCATGAGCCACTGGAAAGCACTTCTTGATTTACAGACAGGGTTTGGAAAGCCAAATGAATTCTGCAGAATGTTTATATAAAAGCATTAGTCTCCATAACTTCTAACTGGACTGTCCTTTCATTTATATCTTTTTCCATCAACTCATTTAGACTGACTCATCACACCTAAAAATAGTTTAGATTTACTTTATCTTTTTATACTCAGAATAACACCACAAAATGGATCGTGCCTACGTGCAGTTATCTGCGAAAACCTACTCTTACTTCAGCTCATTCCTTTTGGTGTCTGAAAATCACTGAACCACATATTACGTTGGTATAAATTTATATAACCATAAAAATCAAGGAAGTTATGTGCAAGAATCTGACCCCAACTTACCCCCAACAACAAAGATTACTCTCTAGGCCATAGAGAACGTCTCACCTTTAGATATCCCTTTAGAAACAGAGCATGACTGCAGTGCTGTTAGTGGAACCATCCCAGATCTATGTTGGTGTTACTTCAAATAAATCCAAGCTTCTTGAATTTTATTTTTTTTGCATGTGCTGGAGCAATTTTTCCATGTAGCAGGAGCTAGCTTTACACCACTGGAGCTGAAGGAGGAACTCTGAATAGCAAGCTCTTACCCTGCCTGGGACAAATCACAAGAAACAAAACAAAACCAACTGTATTTTATTATTCTGTGGCCTGCAATGTGGTCTTTTTAGAGAGGAAGAAACCAAAGAAGGGATTAGAGGAACTTCAGAGGAAGAAGTGGGACTATAGCTGCACACCAGAGAGCTGGTATGAACTTTAACAGTAAGGCTTACCCCTTACACACATTTTTAGTGAGCACAAAGCTCAAAAAATATTCTGAAACACTTAATACAAGGGAGAACAGCACAGATATAATTTACATCTTATTCATCTACTTCAGAAAACAGATTTCTGCTTCAAGCTATAAATCATTAAGACCTCTAACTTTCAAACAGTGCATCACAAATTGGCTTTCCGGTTTATAAAAATCATCCTAATATGCCTCAGCACTGGTTTTTTTCAAGAAAGTCTACAGAGAGCCAGCTGTCCGAGCTGGTTGTGTTGCTATGTAAGATTTGTGCGCAAGTGTCTCTCAGGGAGTTTTGTTTTGGTTCTATCATTTAATATTCATGACAATCATCATTAACCTGCCAGCTGAGCCGTCTTAGCATCCTGCCTCCAGACAAAGTCCTAAGTTTATTCCTAGCCCACACAGCTCCTGGAAGCCTACATTTCCACGTTACAGGCTATTTCGGCTTGGAATTCTTATGTTTAAACTAACGGGATGAATAAAAAAAACCAAAAACAAACCCAACAGAAGAACTGCTAGGGAAAAGATAAAGCAAGAACAAGAGGGTGTTCAGTACGCCTAGTTAGCAACGACATGGTTAAGCAATTAAATTAATCTGATCATTCCAGCCCATACACCAAGGCTTTGGGAAAGCTGACAATTCAAATGTGTCCATTAATAATAAAACGTGATGGGGCAAAAGGGGAGGGGGAAAATCCTTGCTTTTAAGCTGCATGGAGTAAACTGTGCCACCTTAAAATTACTCATAGCCCGCTGCATATCTGTCAAAATAATATATAAATATTGGGAGTAGTAAATAATTTCAGTGTCACTGAGAAGAAATATATTCATGCTAAAAGCAAATTCTGTAATTACATTATGATTTTAATGTATATATTTTTTCATCAAGAATGTCAGAATAATCAAATGATGATTAACACTCTAGACAATTCAACTACGCAACACTCGGAGAAATCCAAGGGATGCTAAGTTTCAGCTTCCCCAATCAGACAGAACAAAAAATACAGTGGGTCCACTCCTGCCAACGTGGAGCAAACTGAGAAGCTGTTGGAGAAGCAAGAAAAGGAAAGAGTGACACGAGGAGGAGGGAGTGATCAGTGGAAGAAGGAGAATAAGAGTAGAAGAGGACCCCCAAGATTACGTGCGAGAGAGGTAACAGAAATTTCGATGCTGACAGCCACAGCAGAGTAAGAGAAGACCAGAGCCAGCCTAACTGCATGGTTGGTTCCTGCCTCATTATTTCAGACTAGCGTAGTGGGGAAAGAAGATACGCACATTTTAAAGAGAAGTGTTGGGGATTAAGTTTTGTTTTATATTGTACCTAGAGATTAGAAGAAATATATGTTGAATTCTGTTTCTCCCTCTAAGTTTCTATAATGGTTTTTGTTCAACTGCAGTTGAACGGAGGGAAAGGGGGAGAGGCTTACGTGTTGCCTGAAGGAGAAAAAATGTTTTTCCTTATTGTACACTACACCCTGCAATGGAGCATCAGGGATGGATTTGTCAAAAAAGAGCAGGTGAGGGAATTAGGAGTTCACTCTTAAGTCAAGACTACAACATCTCATAATCTTTTCTAAGGAGGCATACGTTTTCCGCAGGGAACCAGTCTCCCAGGGCTGTTACTAGTAACAATGTACTTCTAGAATTACCTTTCAAAAATAAAGATTTTGATAAAAGCTCCTATATAAAACTTTAGCTAACAGATTTCTAAAACTTGCCAGTGGATAAACAACTTTATGAATGTTTCTTCCCCACTGACAAAGAATTTAAGAGACTTCAGGAATGTGAAATACAAATATCCAAAATGATGAACAGCTGTCTACACATAAAATGAAATTACCAAAACCAGGAACAGTAGAGAAGAGTAGGGCAAAGGCCTCTTGGCTTCTATCAAATGGGCACCCCAAATGGGGATGCAGGTATCCCGAACTAAATCACAGTTCACCTGCACTTCCTGGGTGGAACCAGCTCAGTCGTGATGGGGGGGGTACCAGCAGCTTTCACCGGACTGTTCCCGTGCCATAAACCAGCACTGCTCAGTCTTGCTTCAGGCTCCTGCTGCCTTCTGTCAAATCAACTCTACTGCATTTAGACTCGTTTAAGGCTCTGGCAGTGGAAAGTCCACCAGGACTCAGAGCCTGTTACAAAATCCTAACAGAAGACCCAATTTTCTAGCATTTCTTTCCATACTTCGCATATCCTTTCATAAGCATGATTCTGTGAGCTGTCTAATAATGATAAGCCCCCCCCAGTACAACACAACTATTAAATGGAAGAAGAGTAAAGCACAACGTAAGTTAATTTGCCAGCAGCTGGGTTTTCCTGCACCTCTAAGGGGAGGAAAGAGCTCTTGTTTTCTCTAACTATGACCGTTATGAGGCTTATACACATTACCAAGTTTATGGAGAAAATTACGATTTTATATCTTCAGTAAAAGCTGCTTATCAAGACTGATAGGTACCTTAACGCCATTAAAATTAAAATCACGGAAAAAAAAGCAGCAAAAATAAAGGAGAAGCAGCTCCTACTGCATACCAAATAGCAACTCAAGACCAGAAAAAAAATCATTTTTCTCAGACTCCTTTCTGAAAGCCACTTTTTGAAAGATTTTATCTTTTCTTTAAAGCCAGCCGTAAGTATGGCTTTATGATGATGTGGCATGGCTATTGCACTTTCAGAAAAAAAAAAAAGTGCGTCCCCATTATACTGTTTCTGATCTCCTTAGTCACAAGCTACGCTTAATATTGTTTATTTTCTATAATTTGTTAGATCATGTTTTACCCTCAAGTACATTTCATTTAAGTATTGCTCTACCCCCTGTTGATTCAAAACAGCTAAAGGAAGTAGGAACAGGACAGCGAAGTATGCAGTAATAGGTAACAGGCCTAGAGAGAAAGTTTAGAGAAAGTTTCAGTTCAGAGAGGAGCGATTTCTGTATAAGCAGAAATTACCTACAGGCAATTTTCCTTGGTTTTAGGAGCCTATTAACTTTGATATTTATGAAACTATTAAGCTGTTGCTTTGGAAACAACCATAGCAAATGCTTCTTAAGGTGGTTATGAAGCATGGGTATTTTTCTCTAGAAAGCTTCTTTAGAAGTAATGAAGGAAAAAAAAAAAAGAAGTTTAGTTCTTGTAAATATACCATCAAGGCAGCTAAAAGAGCAATCAAAGTTTGCTTCACATTTCAGTCCACATTTTCCAGGAACTCCCCACTAGGAAATTTTATTAAATTTAATAGTAACTTTAATTTAGAAAGAGTGCTGTTTTCACTGTATTTTCCTTCCCCCAGTGTTTTCCTAGATGGATGCTTTCATAGCAGTTTCTTTGGTTTTCTTTGTTTCTATGCAACTTGAAGTCATAAACCAATTTTCAACTAGTGTACATCAATAGAAATAAAGAGCTCCAACCGAGCTATGCTGATTTTCACTATTTTAGAGTCCGGTCCCCCCTCCTTTCCCTGGACCACAATAACCTCCTACATTATCAGCTTTCATGTTTTCTATGGTGCTCAGAAACTATGGTGCTCAGAATTTTACATAATAAATACATTATTTAGATTAAGCACCAAAAAAGGACCTCTCTAATTATGAACATAATTACAGATCCACTTTTCTTCCATAATTCTTGAATTAGACAGACATTTGCTTTTGACTAAAAATAGGCTGGAACTTCAGGAGATCTGTACTGCACTCATCTACGTACACTATTATCCCTTTCTCTTCATGTCTCCTTTCGCAGAGTTTTAATAGATCCACACTATAGGGAGTTCTGACAACACTAGGACAAATATTGTTGCAAGATACAGTATAGGATAATTAATGATGAACTCTGAAGCAATTGCTAAATCTAGCTGAAAGCTATAGAAAGAAACCATACATTATGATGATGCTTATTCTTGATTTTGCTGGGGAAAAAAACCCAAACACCCCCAAAAAAACTCAAAGCAAAACTCCTTTCCTAACTGCATGCTAATTTACAAAATTTGAATAACTCTCCAGGGGTTTCACTGCCAGTCTAAGATAACAACCATACAATCTGGCTCTTGCACTAAATAACCACTTCTGATTATTGTTTTTATACATAATCAGGATTAGGCAGAGGTCTTTCCCAATACTAACCTGGAAAAGCTAAAATCCAGAAAGAGTAGAGGCCTTAAAATATTCAGTATAGTGAAATGCAGGTTTGTCTGCCCTAGACTTTAAGAACATGGCAATGAGCACATCCCCTGTTTAAGGCTTAGTTTAGACTGTTAAACAACATGTCTGATATTCTTTAAACTTCACTGTCCGAGATAAAAGACAGGAAAATTTCTTGGATGACCAAATGCTGTTTAAGTCCTTTAAAAAGAAGTGAAGCTCAAAAGAATTGATAACAGCACATTTCAAAATACGTAAAGATTGGTTCATAAACACACCTTTTAGAAAGAAGTGGGAGGCACGCTTTCCCTCCCTGTTTTCCTTAATGGCTACAGAGAAAACCAACAGGAAACAGAGTGGAACAAAACCGGTTTGTAGTCCTAGAGAGGAAAATGGTTTTGAAATATAACTGTGGGCAAACAGAAGATGCAGACAAATAGGTATCACCTCCCAAGCACCAGCCACAAGACAGGCAAATAAAAAAATCTGAGCCATGTGGATGCGAACACAAAGGTGTGTATATAACTTTAGCAAATGGTATAAGTGACCCAAATCAGAAACGTTACATACGACGGCAAAAAAACCCCAAAACAGTGAAACACTTTGTAGAATGATCCTGAATTCCCACAGAGAGAAAGAGAGAGAGCGAGAGTTTTCCCGAGTGCAGCGCTGGTTGAAAAGAGAGGCTTGGGTTACTGCCAAAGGAGCTGTTTCCTATTGTCTTTTTTCCTGCTACATTCAGGGAAACAGGACCTCAGTTTAATCCCACTTTGATTACAAAGAATGTACACAGAGATATATCCCTTCATATCAACATTTTTGACAGAAATAAACTAGAGGAGCTCAAATATTGGCCAACTATTAAAGTAAAAAGTTATGCAACTTCTTTCATGTATACTGAGAGATACAGAAAAAAGATCCAGCAAAATTCTGAAAGATATCAGGCTCTTAGCATTAAGAATTTGTAATCTAAGTTGGTTTTTAACTTAAAGAATTAACAAGTAGTATGAATATAAGGAAACATACTATCTCACAATATACAGATGAAGCTCTTTCTAAAAATTGAGAGAGAGAAAATCGGAGAATTGAAGAATGGAAAAAAATTATCTAGTCATCACATTACCCTGAAACGTGAAGATCTCTATTACATTCCTCCCTAACCCCAAATTCCTGTATTATCCTAGCTAAATCACTGAAACCTACATTCTTAGCAATCACCTTCATAGGCCCTTCTGAAATCACTGCCTGAGGCTTCACTCTGTTCTTCCCTGTATTTCACATCACTGAAAGCTATGTGCTGCGAAGCAATACGAAACACTCTGATTCCACCCAAGTCAGAGACCTTGGAGTTCTTAATCACAAAAGGATTTCTTAAGCATTTTCCTGCATTCATTTATTTTTGACACCTCAAACAAACAAGAGCTGATAATGCTCCTGCAGAAAGATTTCCATTGTTTAAGCAATGCAGCTGAGCAAAACAAAGACCTGGTCCTGTACTCTCGACTCACACAGGTAACCAAAAGTCTCTCCTAACGTTTACTTTTCCAGAACAGGATTTCATGGGAAGTTCTGAATGTGTGTGTGTCTCAATTCTGTTTCAGAATAGAGAAATAAATAGAAGGTGCAGACTCTTCCAGAAAAGGGAAATCTAGTTCTTGTCTAGCTGAAGTTACTACCAACTTCAACTGACCTGAGCCAGAAACCCCGGCAGGAAAAAAGAAAATGTACCTGGTGCATTTCCACTACCCAGCCTAACATAGTATTTGCTTACATATTGTAACTATCGAGACAGGCACTACTGATTTTAACTTATTTTCTCAAATAATATTCAGTTATTGGCAGCAGGTTATTTAACACAGTTGTGCAGAGCACAACTGAGAAGAATGGGGCTGGTAAGAAGTGCTCTTGTAATGGAAGAAAAACACGTTTCTCAACTGTTAATCTTGCTTATATCTCGTACTTATAGTCTATCATGTTGAGAGTTGGACTGGTGTCATATCATTTCAGTCAGCTGGGCAGCACTGGACAGCTGGCTTTCCATACTGACCCTTACCTCTCCGAGATGTAGGTTTTCCGCTCTGAAAGGCCAGTCTTCGTTCATGTAAGCAGAACAAGAGAGACATCCAGCGGCTGAATCATTTAAGTGTGTTTTTTAAGCTAAGTAGAGACAAACTCAACTATGTTCTTACCTAGTCCATGTTCTTGCGTGTACAAGAAACCATTTATGAGCCAACTACCAGACATACAGAACCAGAGAAAAAATTATTCCAGTGGAGGAAGCACTACTGTCATCTCTGCTGTGTATTTTTCCTGCAACCTACAGACCTCCTCACTGCATACTCCAAGTCCCATCCGTAGTTCTCCCTTTTTCTCTTCAGCTTAACTTCATCATTTTGATTCTCGGCTCATGTGAATTAGTATAAGTCTATTAACTTCCATGGAGCTATAATGGTTTGTGTCAACCCAGAACCTCATTCTAATTGTTTGCCATTCAGACATGTACTTTTCACATCTACTATCTTCTATTCAAATATTTTCTCCAACCTTAACTTTATTTGTACTACTTATTTTTATCTGCATAGTAAGTAGACTTCTCAGTCATTACTGATATAAAATTCCAGAGAATCAGTGGTAAATCCTGGTATTTAGTGGTTTGATCTTCACGTAAGAGCAGGGAGAAAAGGATTTTTTGATTTACTAATATAAATTAGTACTATCTACAGTGTTTGTTATTAAAAAATTCTGTATCTTTACTGTCACATCTAAACTATTTCTTCTATATAAAAAGACAGCTTATTTGGAAACATAACTCAGCACAAAAGGACTTATAAACTCAAAAATCTGAAGACAGGATGAATAAATAGAAGGGAAACATAGGGATAAACTTTTTGACAAAGTATTAGCAATATTGATTTAGAAATAATTTATTTGCAAAAATCAACTTTGTCACTGCTACATGTTAAATAATTCATTTTTAAAGGCCTTGACCCTTACAAACATGAAAAATCGGTATGAAAAGTTCTGGTAAGAGAGTAAGGAATGGGTTAATTCTTCCACATTTAGTGAAGAATTGAAGGCAGGTAATTGCTGACTTCACTTACAACAATGTAGGATGAGGTGTTAGGGATACAGTTAAGGGCTATGAGCAAATTTCCCAGCTTCTAAAGAGAAAACTGTATGCAGCCAATGGGGTGAAAACAGGTAATATGATGTGACGGCCCAAAATTAACAGGATATGCTACTTATGAAAAAACTGACACACCCAGTATGAGAAGAAATTTGGTTCTCTTATTACCACATACATGTATGGAAAATCCATCACACATAAGCCAAACAACATATCAAGCTGCAACAGAGTTATTCCTAATATAAAAAACACACCCAAAAAAACTCACCCAACAAAACAAACAGAAGAAGGCTCAAGTCTTGTACTGTGCCCTCTGTGAAAATATTTCACTCTACTGTGCACTTCCTTGCAATGCTGTTTTAACTGTGCTGCTACAAAAACACTCACCCCCAAACAAAAAACAAAAAAAAGGAAAAAAACAAAGAGAGAAAGTAAAGGAAGAAATGTCCACAAGGCACTTCTTACTGCTGCTTAGTAAGAATTGCTTGGCATAGCTTTCATATCAACATTAATTCTGTGCTTGAATTAAATAAAACATTTATTGACTACCCAATGCCCATGGGGGTTGATTTCAATTGCTAACATCATTAGAATCTACTTTCAGAAAGACTGTAAATCAATATATGCATAGACTTCTGGATATACCCTACTGTGACTGAAAAATGAGAGCAAATAGCTTTCCCTTATGACTTCAGGCCATGTTTGATGTCATTGGAAAGCCAAACAGGCTCCATTGATGCAACAGAGCTGTATCAATAGAAATCAAAAGCTGAAATCAGGATCTCAGGTTCTGAAGATCAAGTGCAGCCTCTTTACCAACAACCTTTGGTCAAGGATCCAGTTCTTTCAGTGTTTTATCAAAGCATTGCTCTTCTTGTATTTTTAAAGGAGGTACCTAAGCAAGGCAGAGTAGATGACATTTGGAGAATTATTAGACATGCAGTAGACCTATTTTTCAGTTTGAAATCTTTTTTTAAAAGAGGATGTATCTTGGACTTGCTGTAAGGCAGAGTTGTTCATGTTGTCCCACCTGAGGGATCTATCTTGGTACCCATGTGGCACACCCCTAATCAGCAAACCCCCCCTCCCCCAGGCAACTGAGAATACCTAATTGAGGTGCTTATATTCTCCCTGCAGACTATGTACATGAGGACTATATGGTTTCAATATCATGTCCTGTGTTTCTAAGTGATCAAACAGCTGTTGGTGAACATTATCCACAATTAATTTATGCAGGTGGAGGTCTATGGCACTGATCTGTGACGTACAGCTTCATCTCAAGCCTCACTAGCAGTAGCAAGTCAGTTGTCCGCAAGCCTCATTCTTTGACCAGTCTGGGGAGGGCTGTTGAGTCGAACTAATGTTGTTACCTAACTCCAGGGCCTCGTGTGGTGGTGGGCCATACAGGTGGTGAACCATACATGTATTAAAGTCTAAGCAACGCTTCAGTGTCTTAAAAACCAGTACGTCAGAAAGCTATGACATACAAAGCAAGCCACTCAAGCAAACAGCAATTTAGTACAGGGCACAGGCACAGAAGAATGTGGTTTGTCTGACAAATCACAGAACTTACATTACTGCTATTTCCTCCACAGCAAATCCTTCACTGATGCCTTTATAGCAATACTTTGTAACACATTGAGCATCTAACACATTGAGCCCATCTAGCATACATCTGCCACCCCTCAAATTAGCTTTGATCGGTGTTAAATTAACTGTCCGGTTGCCTCACTCAAATGACCTACATTGAGGATTTGTCCATTTGCCGAGTCCTGAACAGTGGCCTCTGAAAACAGAGACAAAAACAGAGAGACACCTTTTCATCAGTCTGGACGCATGAAAATCATTTAGTCTAACCTAATTGCTGTACTCTGGAGACCTAAAGTCCCTCCGATTACTGCTCCGTTGGGAGGAAAAAAAAAAAAGTGACGCTGGCTGGAGGTGATACTCGGTTTCTTATGAACTTCTTTCTTTCTATACTTATTCCTGTGGAAGAGTGCAGAAAAATGCATGTGAATTTTCTTCTATTAGAAGTGTTACTAATTATCAACAGGGTAATTGGTGGAATTTTCACCTGTATATCATTACAGTTAGATGGACACCAGACAGTAACTTGAACTTATTATTACTTTCTAGTTATCTCAAAAGAATTAATTTTTTTTTAATTTAAAGGTTAAATCAACAACTGATTAACACTAATTAATCAACAATTTAATCATTTAGTTCTAAACTTATTAACAAAATATATTCTAATATGCCTATATGAAATGTAAACATTTGAAATCTGGTTTTGGTTTGGTTTTTTTTTTTCCCTTAGCCTCCATCTGCTTTGGAGTCTGTGATACTAGGTAAGAATTCACTGAAAAACAAAGAACTTAAAAACAGTGATCTACATACGGCAAGAGCTCACCCCAATTTTATGCAAACACATAAAAAAGACCACTCCTGAGACAGGATTCTCTCAGAGAGTTTGGTCCTATTGTAACAATGGTTTTTACACTGCATATTCTTTGCACTGAGGACCTTGTTTCCATCAACAGCCCTCAAACGCTGTGATGAAGTAGCTATTATTGCCACTCCACTCTTCATACAGAAAATGGTAGGGAAAAACAATACCCAAAGTTTCGCCAACACTTTATAGTTGAAACAGAGCAGTAACTCAAATCCCTTGACTTGATGTTTTGTACTTCTCCAACAAATATTCTTCCACTTGCAAGTTCAAGGAACAACACAGAAGAATGGCTGAGGCAGCCAGCCAAAACTTAAAACTAAACCTGAAACTGAATTATGTTAGCAAAGCATCGCTATCACAGCTCACATCAACTTTGTTACAAAGTTCCTCTGTTAAGAACTTCTTCCTAAGTGTTTTTGTTATTATTAGGCAACCTTTTCAAAGCAAGATGGTTCTTCAAGAACAGTATTAACACGTGAATAACGCTAGAGAAAGAAGTGCCTGAAAGCACCCTGCTTTTGAGATAACATTGCAAGCGGAATATTTTACCACTAGAGGACAGTATAATGTAACCTCCTGGACATACTGCATTTGGCAGAGAAGACTCATGGCTTCAACCCTGTTTAGAAATCTGACATAGATTAGATTAGAAATCTATGAAGATAGAGGACTCTGTGTAGTAAAGCGAGGAGAAAAAAAATGGCACATTACTGATTTACAGGGACATAGATAGGAGCATCAATATACAGCCACAGCAACGATAACCTTGGGTGTGAGCACGCTTGCGAGCGCCAGGCAGAGCTGATGGGGTGTCTGCTTCTCCGTCAGGCTGGGGGTTAAGGAGAAGCCTTAAAGACTCTTAACACCGCTGCATGGCACAAATCCTAAAATGCTCTCTCCTTTTTACTGGTCGAAATGGCATCAACTTTGATGGGAAAATTGCCCAACTGAGAACTGAGTGAAAACTGGAGAAAAGCTTCAAGCAGTTGACCCATTAACAGACTATGCACAGAACTGAAGGGATCAATGAGTTTTTATAATAAAATTAATAAAGAAAATGTCAGGGGATAATTACTGTTCTTTATTCTTTAATATCATTATCTTCTCATTGTGTCATACAACACAACTCTGATCCCATTTAGGTTTCTGAATCAAGTCACTGACTTCAATGTGCAGGCTCCTCTCGATTTCTGACTCCGAGATGAGCCTCTTTCCTTGGGGCTCAGGTGAAGCGAGCTTCATGGTATCAAAGGTGTTTAGCAGGTATCTGTCTACATTGCACAAGGACAGCACTGTGTACTTTGGCAATAACAGCACAGGAAGAACTTAGGACTGGAATAAGGGAAGCGATACAGGTGAGTGTGGTCTCAGGTATGCAACGAGAGATGCATGCAGACATACAGCAGAATTTGGTTGTCTCTCATTAACATTATTTAATGACCCAATTAGCCCATATTAATGAAAAATACCTACCACAGAAACATAACATGCAACTATGAAAATAAGCAAATCAATGTGCCAGAAGGAATGGTCCCTTGCTAAGATGCAGATGACCTGGGCAGTGGCCTGAAATGAGGAGAGCTATTTAACTGTTCCACGCTCTGACGGAGACCAGATGTGATCTTGGTCAAGCTGCTACAATCACCTATGTCTATTTTTCTGTGTAATAAATGAGAAGGTGCTCACCTAGCTGTGAGAACTGTTAAGTAGAAAGCACTGGATAAAGAGCTAAATCTTACTATATTACACCTGAAAAAAGGAAGGCAAGGAACCTCTGTACCTGAGGGAACTACAGTTCAGGGAAAGTTGTGAGATACACAGGAAAGGAGTCAACAGGCTGTCTGTGCAGCCACTGCAGTCCAGGAAGGCGGGTTCGTTGTGAGATACACAGGAAAGGAGTCAACAGGCTGTGCAGCCACTGCAGTCCAGGAGGGCGGATTTACAGCACAAGGAATGGCAGATTTGAGTTGAATACCTGGAAGGGACACACATCTGTACAGCACAACCGGCCATTTGCAGCATCTCCTGTGGCAGCAGTGCCCAGGGCACAATGGAGAAAAGGAGAATGAGATGACTGCACCAAAACCCAACAGTATCATACAGAAAATTTCAGGTTGGTTGTTTTTTATTTTTCTTTTCTATCAGTGAATAAATTTACATCCATTTCACTCTAGCACAGCACGCTCTTCCAGAGTTTAGAAGCAATGAGATTTCTGTTCAGCCTGCTACAGAACAGAGGGATCTGAATGGGGATCCACAGGCACTCCAAGCTAGGTCTCTGTTCTGAGCAAAATGACCACACATAACCCAGCAATTCCCAGAAGAGTTAGTGACACCCTTTTTCCTGCTGCTCTGCCCCAAAACAAGGTGTATTTTCACAAACATCTCTTTCAGCAACAGTGCTGGCTTTAATACCTTTGTTCCCTCCAGCTTACTCCCACCTTACACCACAACCTCATTTGCGCCAGGACAACTGCCAGTATGGCACACATTGAACTGTACTGAGGAAAATAATCCTCCCCCGCCCCCCCAAAAAAGACTTTTTAAAAACTGAATTAGTTTCCCAATCTAATTCACTCTGCAGTCACACAAATTGTTATACTGGCACAAGTGAATGTGCGGGTAAAGGTGGGAAGCAAGCAAGAATTAACACCGAGTGGATGGCAATACTGTGAGAAAGAAGTGTTTGTGAAACCACAGCCTCCGTGGAGGCTGAATCTGATCATTAATGGCTGCTGAAGCACATTTAACTTTGGCACTAGTTGAACTATTCAGCTCTTAACATTTTTACCTGACCACCTAGACAAAACTCAGGATTCTGGAGGTCTTTCCAGTAAGAAGATACTGGTATAGAATTTTACTCTAAAACAGTAATGGGTTTAATTATTATCAAGTTCACAAATAATAATTAGTTTTAACTGTTAGTTTTAATAACTAGTATTAATTTATCATTTCGAGGCATTCCCCCATCCGCTCATGCCTGTTACCCACTTCCACCTTGCTCACTGGACTTTCCACCCCATCAGCCACGGCACAGCTGCAGAGGTTGCTGGATCAGCCTTTGCCACAGCCAGGGGACAGGAGGGAGCGGCCAGGGGAGGAGTGGGACTCTTCTGTAGCACCTCTGCTGCTGAGAGCACAGGAACTTTCATTATCAACGCCAGATCGTTTTTAGGAGACTTCTGACGCTGCTTCCAGGCGGTGCTCCTCACCGCAGTTTCAGCCTCTCAGCCGTGCCAGATACAGGTACTCAACCTGTTTGAGTGCTTGCACTCTAGCTTGAAGGGGTAGAAACCTCCCACAGACAGAAGGCAGAAACAAGAACTGACTTTACTCTTTGTTTGTTTTTCTCCCCCCCCCCATTTATTTATCAGCTATACTTTCAAGATAAAACTAACAAGCCCTTTTACAGGGTCAGATCTTTTCCAGCTGTGCAAGAATCAAATGAGACAGCTAAAAGTGCCCCCAGCTGGTAAAGCAGGATGCTGCCCCAAGTGCTCTTGCTCAGCTTTTCTTTACTTACCCAAGATATACTTCCTATTCACTCTCTGGTTTTTCTGTTTTAGTTCCCAAACTCAGCTCTTTTTCTTTTGCTTATGTGCTTCCCCCCTCTCAAGACTACTTAGTATTGCCCATTAGTCCAAATTGTGCAAATATCCAAGAAGCCTCTGCTTATTTTTTTTCCAGAATTGCTGATGTGCTTGACTATCTTTTAGAATACAATATAATTCTTTAACATAAAATTACATAAAATAAAGGTCATCAGTAAAACCTCCTAATTTCAGGAAGTCACCTCACTAGTTAATAATGGAATATTCAAGCACACATACAAACACGTATCTTTAACCCAGTTGCATCTTCCCCTTGGATACAATTACATATGAAACAAACAGCTTAAATTGGTCATAGGAGAAGAGAATTTATACAAGTAATTGTAAAAACAAATTTAAGGGGAATCAGTAGTCCCAATTTTCCCCCGTGAATATCGTAAATTTTGATCTCAAAAAGAGATAAGCTCCATGCCTATCAAGAAGGGATAAAATCACTTTTAAAATCCTATATTGCATAATGCCTGCATATTTGAAGGTAAATAATTACAGACATTTTACAGAGACATTCTCTCTCTTCCCACTTTTGTCAGTTCATATTCCAAATCAGGTTTTAAAACCTTCTTTAGAATGAAGCAATAGTCAATAAATAAGTTGTAGGGTAATTCCAAAGACGTGCACTGTAAAACTTACAAAATTTGTTCAATTCCATATACATTAATCCTACATCACCTGAAGAGGAAAGGCTGAAAAATAGATTTATTTAGATTTATTTCTGCTTAAAAAAAAAAAAAATCTTCAAGATGGCATTATAAGAATGAAGTTATGGTGCCCAAGTTATACTGAGCCCTTGCACCCAACAGTGCTTCTATTTGTTCTGCTCAGTGTTTATTTTCATTTCTGAGCACGTCAGACTGGCATTCCACTTGTAGGTGTAGTAAAGAGAAAACCGAACTCGAACTCCCTTTGTACAATGTACAACTTTCAAGCTTGGATGCCTACATTAAGCCAACTAAAGGTCAGAGCAGAGGAGCTACAATTATACTTGTCGTTAGAAGGAGCCCGAGGCCTCAGTCCAGAAATGTATCAATGAAATTGCTTAGTTTTCAGTTGCTGAGTATCATACAGAAGTTCAGTGGTACTTTCCTACATAGGATCCTAAATACGGATTGAGTTTCCAAGTACTTCACAGCAGATTTACCAGTATTGCAAACAAGACTGTCTCTCTCTTTACTTCACTCCATATAGTAGTACCTAGTCATGCGATTGCTTAATGCACGTGCAGTCCCCTTCCTATATCACATCTGTGTCTGAGGCTGTATTAGTCAGTTTTAAAGTTTTGGACTGTGTGATTTACGGGAAGGACACTGGTTGTCTCAAGTAAAAGACAGTACCTCTAGCAGATGGTTTTCACGTTTGCATCAGTATTGATAACCTGGACTCTTGTCTGCTCTGGCTGAAGTTATAGGGAATTCTCCGGTTTTAAAGTTTTGCTAGTCTTAGCAAGAAGGCGTAATAACAATGGGCTAAACGCTTGAGCTGACCTGAACTGCTTTTTCAGCCCTAAAGGTTGCATTTCCACATGAGAACAGAGATGCTGTCATGCCAGCAAGAGGAAAGCCTGCAGTGTAACCATACATATTGTATCTGTTCTGAGGATAAAGAGAAAGTGTCGCTTCCCAGAACTGCTAGCACAATACCTTCCCACAAGCATGAAATTGTCTATTTTGGAGGGGGAAAAAAAGAAGACAAGATTCCCTAATTACCATATTATGTTCCTCATACTGTCAAATGACCTACCACACTGTGGTGAAGCATGTGAGGCTGGATAAATCCTGCCACATTATATAATTTGGTGATAACAGAGAACCAGGCACGTTAGCCAAATGACTGAGCAGATGTGGCACTTAAAAATGTATCAACTTTGCCCTGGACAATCTTAAAGAAAAAACAAACAAAACTAACCCAGACTCTTCCATCGTCCTGATTAGTCCTTGGTGATTACTTTACTCCAAATTTTTGTCTGGGACATGTGATTTTTCCCCTCTCTGTCCTCCTCAAATCCCAGCTGTGGGAGTTTTCCCATCTCCAGTGCCAATGACAGGAAAGCAAGAGCAAAACTGCTGCTCTGGGACACACAAGCTGCCACAGAGAACCTGTCCCCAACCCCAACTTCACTGTACGTATCTTAACGGGAATCTGGGGAGGCAACATGTCCTTGAGCTACGAGACTTGCATACGACCACAAGTGTCAGTGGAGGGAGCACATTCTCCATCTCATGACCAAAGCGATGTGCATGCTCCCCACATCCTACTTTTGTCAAGCAAATAGCTGCTCATCTAAATCACATCTCAAAGATTTTGGGGATGCGGCCTAAATTCGTACTGAGTGTGCAATTTAAATGAACTATGTATTTCCCATTCAAGTCCATAAAGCTATATTGCAACACCATTTCTATTTAACTGATTTGCAGCTCAGTTTCTCTCTTCTAAGTTAGGTTCCCACAGCAGAACGGATGGCAAACTAGTAAAGGAATGCACAGTCCAAATACATTGAGCGTACGCTGCCTGTACACAGTGAATCAGTATATGATTCACCCACTTTCATAAAACGGTTGTGACCTTTCATCTGACTACTTCCTCAAACACAATATGAAGAAATATATATAACATATGGAAATCAGGAACCAACAAATTAGGGGAATAATAATAGCTCATCTCATGATTTTCTGCTGTTGTGCTAATCCTTACTACATGCTCTATCAAACATGTGTGTCATCTCTTGCTATCCTTTGACTAGTTAACCACATCAACTAAGGCATAGGTTGCTCTTTGTTATGAAACGAGCGAAGGCAGAGAATACCTAGTCTTTTGAAGTATCAGGCCCTAGGGGCCTCACAAAGGGATTATTTTTTAAAAAATATTATAAAAAGAAATGATGTTATATGAATAAATAATATACCAACCTGCAGCTAGAGAATCTAGTTCTGTATTTAAAAAGTGACATTTATTTGTACAGCTAACTTTCCTTTCTGCCACTTACAATGTAAAGCTGATAACAAGCAACCCTGAGCACAAACATTAAATTTCGTCTACAAAGACAGCTTACACTTAGAACTAGGGAAGGTAAGGTTAACATACTACAGCATTTCACCACAGATCTTTTCACCACAATGTGTGAAAAATTGCAGGTATAAAATTAAACACTAGACCAAAATCCTCTCAAGCACCTACTAGCAATACCTTACCCCATTAGGCATTTTGAAACAATTAATTAAATATCAGAGAAAAAGCCATACTTGGTCTCTAGAAACATAAGGTGATACACATCAAGAGGAAAACATATTTCAAATGTATTGCAAAGCTTTGGCAGGAAGATTGAAGCAGCACCATTATAATCCAAACCCAAAGCCAGAAGTTTTGAGATAGAGGAAGAAGATCACAGCTACAATGGATTCTAACAGGACATCATGCATACAAAAGAAACATATGATAAATCTGAGAAGCAAAGGCTAAATGTGTTTTCAAGGGACACTATCCTGCAAATATTTTAGGAAGGGTGAAAAATAGTGCATTTTTCTCACAATACAGAAAACTTTGTAAACTGGTGCTTCAGTGCATTGTGGTTTTTTTTTTTCTAAATCAGATCAATTATTTCTTAGTAGCTCACTCTGGTCAGGGATCATAGTATTCTAGGGACCATATAATTGGTACCCTAAAACCCAGGAGAGATGGTTTCTTGGAATGTTGTGGCTCGCTGCTCACTAGCAGGTTGCGCTGTAAGTTCATATCTGGGAGAGACAGCGGAGCCCACAGTGTGTTAGAAAATCTCCAGGGAGTAGCAGAATTGTGAAAAAGTTTGACTACTAATCAGGTGAAGTCATCACAGTGATGCTTTGCAATTGTTAACGATCCAAATTTCCAATCATGTAGCTAGAGGCCTGTTTTGCAGCCCTCTGAGGGGCCACTTCAAAGCCACAGTACAGCATCTCCCTTTTCCCACGTGAATGCGGTGACAGTTTGCACGACCCACTGCCTAACGCTTCTACGTATTAGACAACGCGGTGGGTCAAAATGAGTCAACCAACAAAGGATAAGTCGAAATCACAGGTTTATATTACAAAAAACCTTACAAACCCCATAAGGAATTGGGTCATATTATCCTTGGCGCTGTACCAGTAAGTAACAAAGGGCTCCTATCCCAAACAACTCACCATCTCGATTGCTGACAAGATGCCACAGGAGGAGGAAACGTAGGAACAAGATGGGGATGGATAAGCATAAAAATAGCTTGAAGAAAAGCAGAAGTCCAAGCTTCCCCTTTTCCTAACCATTCATTTATGTCCTTTGGCAGGATGGCACAAATGCAGATGATTTAAAGCTACTGTATTCACCCTTAAAGAGAAATTTTCTTCGCTGCACCTCGTACTGTTTCCCCATTGCTTTATCAGCAAAAGATTAGCACAGTTCAAGGAGCTCGGATGTTCACATGCTGATGCAAGTTCTGAAAGACTGGGAAAGTTTGGCAGTTACTCCAATACTGCAACAAGCAGACACCCACAGGTACAGATGCAACGCGATGAAATACTCAGGTCTGCCGTGAAGCTTAATCACGCTATCAAACACAGCTGTACCAGTCACATGCTGGGGACTTCCCAGCTGCAGACTCTATCTCCCAAAGCACACGTAGTTTGAAACAATTCAGTCACTATGTAATCAGCAACCATGTGAGAATTTCATTTTCTCTTTCAAAACATCTAAACAAGTCTGGATTCAGAAAGACAGCGTGGCTCAGCCACTGTGACCCTTTCTTAGTACTTTTTCTGCATTTATCATGTCAAATATAACACTGCTGCTACAGTAGGACTGTACTGGCTTTTACAGAAAGTACTTCTATGATCTTCATTCAGGAAGGAAATAAATGTTCTTATGTACTCATGAGATCTAAAGATTTCTTTAGCAACATGATCCGGACAAATCATATCAAGACCACAGATTAAATGTGTGACACTCAGGCATCATTAGGTTTTGAGTCTCTACCACTGGAAAATATCAGATGAAATCTGTATAAGATGACAACCATTTTAACAGAGTACAAAATAGCTAGGAATTAGGAAAAGAAAAGCCTGCATTTAAAATTCTTTGTACGTTCTAATTCTGCTTGCTTATTGTCCTCTCCTTCCTCAGTTATAAACCAGACTGCAAGCCCATGAAAGAAGAGGTGCAGCTGAATTTTGTCAGCTGTCTTTTCCTCTCTGCTCATCACCTATCAGTTCTCAGATAGGAAAACGTACTGAAGGAAATAATTCTTTACTTCCAGTTTCCTCTCTAGTCTGTGCTAATTGGCAGGTTTAAGCAGGAATATTACTAAAATTATTTTTAAAAAGGCTTAATTGCAACGTACATGTATTAAGGAAACAGTTTTTGCTGGGAGTACCTGCTGCAGACAGGAGAACCTACAGTGACAATTAGTTTATTTCAAGAAGGAAAGAGGAAGTCAGGGGGGAGAATTGTGCTAAGGGCCCTGCCTTTGGAAGGCATTTGATTTAAAATACTAAAGCAAGGAGCTATGTGCAAGCCACATTTTTTGTTTATCACCTCCAAATGGCTATTGTTTCTGAATGCTGACCAAATGTGAACGCTCACTGCAAAATATGCAGCGTGCTCTACTCCTGGAGAGCAGCCTTTAACATCACTAACAAATCAGCTGGATGCTATAGTTCCCTCAACACCCTTTATATCATCCCATCAAATTTACTACATGCTATTCTAAAACAAGAAAGAAAAACACACACTAGTTTGGAATAAAAAGCTGACACATCCTCCAGATATGCAGGAGTCTGAGTCACAGAGACAAAATGCGCAAAATTAAGAGGAGGGCCTGCTGTATAAGACCATAAAAAAAAAAAGATATTTACTTTTGGCTTCTGCTGGTATACCGCTGTGGAAGGCACGCTGGTGAAAATTTTGCATAGAGAACATAATTGTGTGATGAAATATATCTGAAATCTCCTTTTTGCAGCATCACTTCTGGAACAGATGGCATTATCCTCAGAGTAAGTATGATCAGATGGATAATAGACATGACTTGGGAAGACTTCATTAACAGGGCTTTTATGAAAATCCACTCCCCATGGTAATCTCACCTCTTAGAAAAACTCTAAAAAAGGACATGCAAGTGTTACCTCTTTCTGATCTGGAGATAAGCTGGAGTAGGCAGGAGAATGTTAAAGTAGCAACACCTGAGGAAGTTGGTAAGAAGGCAAATACAGTACATGCTCAAACAGTCCCTGAAGAAATTGAATTAGCATGGCAAAGAGTATTAAAAGATTATATTTTTCAGGCCTTTATGTATTGAGATTGGAAGAGGTAATAAGCCAGAGAACATGAAATTATCACCAATGCAAGAGAATGATGCCATTATTATTAGTGAACATTGCGCAATGATTCACCTGATTTAAATGCTAAACAGAAAAACACACTAAGAGGGCAGGATGAGTAGGAGAGGTGAGGGATACTGCTGCATAAAGCCAGGAGCGTGGTACATGTGTTACAATTGTCAGTAACCTGCAACTTCAGTATCCTAGCAATTAAAACAATGATTGAAATTGATGTGGGAAAGTCAAAAGTGAGAAGTTTCTTTAAGAAGAAATATTAGGATGGTCAAGAATTTGTAATTCCACAGTCAATGAGAAGATAAGTTTGGCTAAAAATTGTGTCTTCTTTCACTACTCAGGCGTGAGCAGTAGTTCATAACAAAAAGTACTATATAATAAATGAAGATAAAGAGAAACAGTAATAATCCATATTAATTAGGAGTTACAATAGTGATGCAGGAGAGACAGAAATTTTTATAAATTTTTCTATCCCATATTTGGACAGATGTTCTTATGTCACATGATGATGCCAAACTATTTTCCAGTCCCCTACCAACCAAGCAGGTTATGATGTTATACAACAGGTACTAGAAATGAACATTTTAAAATCAGCCAATCCATCTACCTCACACCTAAGAACTAAGACTGAGAAGGCCTGAGAACTAATCATGTTTATTTTAATAAATTAAGGCATTCCAGGGAAATTCCATTTGACTGGAAAAGTGCTAATGTTGTGCCAATAATAACAAAGGCCAGCAGATGACTCAGAGAGCTAACGGATAGTTAGTCTGACGTTACTTCCAGGTAATAAAGCTGTTATAAAATTAATAAACAATTAAAGTACAGGAATAGAATTAATATCAGTCAACCCAGTTTTGTGGCAAATAGATCTTGTAAAATAAAGTTAATTGCATTGTTTGATGTGACAGATGTTTGGCTGATGAAAGTAATTGTATATCTCTAATATATTTGTGGAGAACAGTTGACTTAATCGTGTATGACATACTCATTATGAAAATTAGCACAACACAATATCAATAAAATGTGTTAAATGGACTGAAAACTGAAAGTTCTAACAAAGTAATAATGAACGGAGACTTGTAACAAACTTTAGGGCTTATCATTTAGTGATTTGGAAATAAATATAAATCATCAGTGATTTGGAAATAAATATATACATCCATGATAATAAGATTTGTGAGATTTATAAAATTGTGGGGACGAAAGCTGAAGATAGTCAGGTAGACCAATTTGAATCACGTAATAAACTAAGCCTGTTCTAATTAAACATGTCTTAATACAGCCAAATGCAAAGGGATTAGAACTAAAAGCTCCGCTAGCAGCCAAGTCTCCTCCCTGGAAAACACGTGGTCTGAACGGTACCGGGGATTATGGGTGACAAACAGCTGACATCGTAGCCCCCCCCCCAATATGATCCTT
>NW_008795317.1:1632863-1656836 GCF_000699145.1 Aptenodytes forsteri | reverse complement strand
AACAGCTGACATCGTACCCCCCCCCCCCCCCCAATATGATCCTTGTATGTATAGATACAAAAGCAAACCAGCTTTATACAGCTATACGCAACACTGGTGAAACCTGCAGTGAAACACCACACCAAGTTTCACATTTTAGAAACAATATTTTCAAAACAGAACACAAAAAAGCAGACAAAATGATTGGAAGAGGAAAACGTCTTACAGTGACATGTTTGAAGGAAAGACTTAAAGTTCACTTGCTAACATTATTAACTAGCTTGACTTAATATATCACAGAAGATACTGGCTCCTACAGGGTTCTTTAGCATAAACACAAAGTTCAGGTAGGAAACCTGGTATATTAAACAACAAGTTATTTATAACTCAGATTACCATGGGAATTCTCAATGGCATCTGTAGTTCTTGAGGTCTTCAAGTCTGGATACATTTTCGAGTCTTGTAGCTCAGCATGTATTTGGAAAGTTACTACTGCAGTTGAACACAAAATATTCTATACAGAGCTAACTGGGTAATAATAACCTATGATACAGAGAGGAAATTAACTGACTTAGTAGTTCCTTCTAGCCTTTTTTTTCCCCTGTGGACACAGTAAATATATTTTACTCTCTCTTCCGAAGAAGTGAGCTGACACCACTTCACTGATTTTGGAATACTCTATGTTGAGATCTGCCAGAAATCACTAAAGATTGTCAGATCCTCAGGCTTATCATCAGAATGGGTATTCCCTGGAAAGGAAAAGAAAAGGGTTTTATATAAAGAAAAGGTAGGGGGGAGAGGGAAGCGAAAATCTTAAGCCTGATCCCATTGATCCCATGTGATTTGTCATAGATCTGCAGAGGCAAGATCTGGAGCAAAGAGTTCATAACACTGTGGAAATAGTTCTAATTTTCTAATTTTGGGGTTCTTAATTCCACTCACAATTTCTTCAGGAGCAACTGCTTGGCTCTGTGCATGGTGTAATAATGACAGTCAGACCTTCCGCTTTTCCAGAAATAACCATGTCATAAGCTGCTGCTTCCTTGTTTTATGTATTTACAGACATCAACAAGCCTATATAAAGCCTCTCCATAATTTGTTCATATACAGTAGTCTTCCTTTTGGTATATTTTTAGATCAATTGCACTTAAACAATACTTCCTCAACCTACTGAACTTTGCTCTGGGACAGATGATCAAGAGAAATGCAAATACTGTATACTGTTTAAAGGATGACAGCCAGCATTTTCCACAGTACTTGTTGCAAGGGTAGGGTACCAAGAAGTACAAAGAGTTTAGCATGACTCCAAAGTGGTGCAGCACTCGTGCTTACAAACTCTGCCTTTGCCCTCTGAGTTGCCTCCAAAGCAAGATAGGTGTAAATTTATCAGCGTGCAAGAAGCAGAAGCTAACTCATGATCTTTCAGTTTTCTAATAAAGGGTGTCACTTTGAAGAAAACAGCTTTAAGCCTCTTTGCAAATAACTTTATCAAAGGGAGAATTGTAAGGAATAAGATGACTCATCAAGGAAAAGCTGTGTCTGTGTGCTCCTCTCCTTCTTTGGTACAAGGTACAAAAAAAGCTGTAAACATTGGGAGAGCGTATTTTCCTAAGGCTAGGTTGTTGTGCCTTCAAGCACATTACCTTAGAATATCAGGAATGTCAAACCTTTCCTTTTCTGAATTTTCCAGTCTAGAGGATATAAACAGGCCCAACTTCTGGTTACTGGCTCTAGTACAGGAAACCTTTCTATCAGATTCTGCCATTCCCTTCAGAGAAAGAGGTGTGGCTAAGCACAGCCGTGCCTTCAAGATTTTTCACGGTCTAAAGAGCTTGACTGCTAAAGCAGCAGAGTGGGCAAAAGTCACAAAAAACTGTGGAGACACCAGGATTTTTTTTACATGGTTAAAGTGCAAGCTAAATCAGTCCCAATTACAGTACTGGGCACTGTTGCATGAATAGATTTCCCCTCACAGGGTGTAAAGTACAGCACAAAAAATTCATAGCGGTTTTGAAAAAACTATTTTCAGCTACCTTGCGTGCTACGAAAACTCTCCTGTTCTGATTCTGTTTTGATCCCAGGCAGCTAATGCATGTCTTACTGTGCAGAGCACCTGCGTAGGGAGAGAACCTGTTAGCACGTCCCCGTTGGATGAATAGACTCTTTATGTGCAAATTTTGTTTTAAAATGCTGATTAGCCACATAATTAACAATCAGAATATTGAGGAGAAAAGCACTTGGAACATCTGTAGTTTGCAATGATTATATCTGAGTTGAGAATCCACTGTGCATTAGAATATACACACGCACATCTTGCTACATCTTAGTGAGGAAAAAACGCAGCAATGTCATCAGATACCAGACAATATCCCAGCAGGTAAATAAAAACAATGTTGAAAAAACATTACAGTGTTAATTTTTGTGCTTTCTAACTGGAAATTGTTGAGATATTGTATTTAACAACTATTTAATTTGTTTTTCAACATAGTCTTATATTACCAAACCATGTTGAGTGGTGATTTTTATAAGATGTTCACAAACTAAATGCAGTTATAGAAGGACATCCCCTGGATAGGAGATCCCTAAAGAACTAAGATATTGTATTAGTGGTTCAAACGGATGCCGCTTTTCCCTACGACTCAGTACTGGGCTAATTTACCCCATACTGCACCACACCACATAGGAGGTTACACATCTGCTAGCATTTTCAAGAGGAAAAAGAGTGATAGAGGCCATCATAAATATCACTTCGGGCAAGTATTCTACCAATTTCCATTTCCCTCTGAAGATTCAACTCAAGGTGCTGTTCTTCATTTGCAGATATACAGTGTTTCCAAATGCTGACTACAGGTAGAGACGTCTCATGGCAGCTAAATACCATCCCTTCTATATAACTACCTGAGCAGATTCAGAATACCTTGTGTGGTCAACAAAGAAAGCCAAAGTGTATACATCAGTGGGAAACAGAATAAAGTTATGTCTGCTTTCCAGGAACAAGACATTCTTGTAGAACCAATTACATTGCAACTCCTGTTCCGCTGGCAGAACTAGAGATAGGTGCAGGTGGCATGTTCTGCAGCCGGTAATCCAAAGGAGACTACTGAAAAAGAATCAGGCACTAAAGAATAACACTGAGAATGACGACAGACACAAATGGACTTTGAGATGGAGAGTGGCACGCAACATGAAATGAGACGGAAAATGATTGACACAGGGACAGGAAGGACAGGCACATAAACAGTACAAGAAAAGGCATGGAAGCCTGGGAAAGGTGGAAGCACATGGCTATATCATGTGCAACTGAACTCAGCAAGAGCTGACTCAAACTGGCAAAAAGAGAAGGATATACGTAAAGGTGAAAGAATGGTGATGCATAGGGTGTGTGTTGGTGCTGATTTCGCAGGAATCTGAAGCTATGTAGTTGAGGCTTATACTCTGAATTTGATGGAAGATGAAAAGCTGGTACAGGCAACCTTTTTTCAGCTGTTAAACTTGTATTAGGCGAAATTCACTCCATCAGAACTGAAATGCATGCCTACTGCGAATGCCTCAAGCCACCCCAAACTGCCTTTCAGGATCCTGCAGAGCCCTGTCGTACATACGGTCTGGATATTAAAAGAAATCATTTTAAGAGGGTCTCGTCCCGTAAAACTCCAGCAACTAACTCAGTAACAAATGTCTTTAAGTTTCAGCAGGAAAAATGCCCCTTTCCCAGTTGTTATCTATCCTGGCTGCCCCTTCAGGACCTTTGCAAATAAATGGAGCAGTTTTGCTACGCTTACAACGAATAGCTCCCATCACATGGCAGCCCGCTGGAACCCAGTGACATGGCTTGCATGAGTTAGGATTACAGAATCAAGCCCACGGAGACTAATGGATAAGCTGTTCCTATCCAGTAACCTAAATTATTCACTGGCCTCCAGACTCAGTTTTTATGTTCTCTCCTGACTCATGCTACCTTTCAGCCCCAGATCCTAATGAATGTGACTTAATCCACCCCCCTGTGCTGTTGATCACTACTAAGTCTTCCCTATCTCTGTTATCACAGTGCCATGCTTTAAGAAAAGTGAAGAATGCAGCCTTTGTGGCAGCACTGAGCGAACGCCACTTTTAAGGAGAATGTCCCAAATCTCATTAAAAAGAGATAAAGCCATCTGGATCCTAGGACAGTCAGTTTAAAAAAAAAAACCACAAAACTATTTTGAAACCAATTTACTAAGAAAAACAGAAAGGAAAACAAGTTTGCTGCCAACAAACGTTGTAGCCCTTGTCATCTATTACCACATGAACAAAGCACTCAATGACTGACTCTAATACCATTGCCAATTATTATGACAACATACAGTATAATCGTATTATGTTTACAATATAATACATGTGAGTATTCGATACAGCCTGGCAGGACTTCAGTCACTGCCTCTTTTATGCTTTAAAAACCAATTTTTCAAACTGAGTTTGCTGTATAACATGTTCCCTAATTACATACTTTACTGTATAGAGAACAAGAAAGGATATTGAAAGTGATTTCAGGCAAACCTCTTACATTTAGTGAGATAAACCATTTTTATTCACACACATTGCACCACTACCAGCCAACATAATGTCTTTATTCTATAGACATGCCCCACCTCATTCCCATTGACGTTAGTGGCAAGTTTTTCAGAAGTTTCAACTGAAGCAAAATCAAGACCAAAATGTTCAGGGCCTAGTTTTAAAGGGGTTCTTGCCTCACCGTTTATTCTACAATTGCAAATAACTATAAAGGTAAACAGGATCATTTAAACATCTGCTTAATTTGTGAATGACATCAGATAACAAAATTACCAAATGACTCAATTTTTATTTGCCAAATCACAGGCAAAATACAAGCAGGAGGTTGCCTTGGAAAATATGAACTAAAGACATATGCTCAGACTCAACTACCTACTTACTAAGAGGTCCCCTTGTCAGCCCGTAGCCAACAACTCAGTCAAATTTCTGGGTGGGCTACCTACTTTGCAGATAAATCAGAACACGGGTGCAGAGAGACTTAAAATAGTAGCGTGCATGCTAGCTTAAGTCTACCATGCCTAAGCAACAGCACACAGATATGACTACAATGACCCTCAGGCAAGCTTGAGTTCAGAAGTAACATGGTTCACACAGCTCTTCATCTGAGTTAATGAACCTCACTAGAAAGATATCATTATAAATGATGATAATGCACCAGCTTGGGTGCCTCTACACTGCGCTCCACTGAGCATCCTGTTTCAGAGACTTCTTAGCTCAGGACCAGCTACGAATAAATGAAATCAATTTAGGTTTTAAAGTTTAGATTTAAAACCAGTAGAATTATCCACAGCTTTCTTTTCTCCAGACTATCCTGGTCCCTCGCTATCATGGCTTAAATGCATTTCAATGATAAAATGTTACTTAATGTAATAACTGAATTAGCAAAAAAAAAAGTGACGTTGATGAATTGATGTAATGGGTAAAAAACTGGTTGGATAGTTGGTTTCAGAAGGTAGTGGTTAATGGGTTGTCCTCAGCCTCGAGGCTTGTAACAAGGGGAGTACTGCACAGGTCTATCCTGGGACCATTTCTGTTTTACATCTGTCAACGACCTGGAGGAGGCAATGAAGTGTGCTCTCACCGTTTCCAAGTGACACCAAACTGGGCAGACCAGTCAAACATGCTCAAGAGCAGGGCCACCAGTCAAAGGGACCTAGATAGGCTAGAGGGTTGGGCTGATATGGAATTATGAAATTCAACAAGGACAAATGGAAGTCTTGCACTTGGGAAGGAAAAACCCCATGCAGCAGTACAGGCTGGAGACCAACTGGCTGGGCAGCTGAGGACATTGGCAGCAACAATATGAGCCAGCAGTATGCCCTGGCAGCAAAGAAGGGCAACAACATCCTGGGCTGTACCACCAGGCACATAGCCAGTAGATCATGAGATGTGATTATCCCCCTTCACTCAGCACGCTTTTGACTGTATTGAGAATACTGCATCGAGAATACTGCACCCAGTTTTGGGCCTCCCAGTATGAGAAAGATGTTGATAAACCAGAGTGAGTTCACTGAAGGGCCACCAAGATGGTCAGGGGGCTAGAGCAGAGGCTGGGTGAGGAGATGCTGAGGGAATTGGGCTTGTTCAACCTGGAGGTGGTCTTGGGAGGACCTAATAGCAGCTTTTCAATACCTGTGAGGAGGTTACCAAGAAGACGGAGCCAGGCTCTCCTCAGCACTGCGTGGCAGAAGGATGAGACACAAAAGGACAAATTGAAACAAGAAAGGCTCCAACTTGACATAAGGATAAACTTTTTCACCAGCCAAGCATTGGAGCAGGTTGTCCAAAGCAGTTGTGTAGTCTCCATCCTTGGCAGTGTTCAAGACCTGACTGAATAAAGCCCTGAGCACATGCATATGGATGCCACAGCTTGAACTCCAGTTATTGACAAACACTGGCTTGTTCTGCTATTGAAAGATGCTAAAAAACACATGCCACCACTGGCAGCTCCAAAGCACAGCCCTCGTTACATGGGGACAGAGTCAGAGCAAGTAACAATTGCAGGGATGACTTCTTCAATGTGATGTTTGACTTGGAAATTTTAGTGCTGGCACAGTGGTCTGAGTAGAACTGCCTTGCAAATTCCTGAAGAATGTCTGAAACCTCTCAGAGGCTTTTCTGATCACTGTTGGGGAATACATTTTCACACTTCAGTATGATTTATACAATCTACGATCCATGTATAAACTTAACAGGAAAATTTGGAATATATGTCCTTGTATTTCTATAGCACTGGCTAAAGAGAAAACAACTGGAAGTATCAGGCTGGAGAGAAACTGTTAGGGTAATTCCTCAAGTATCTGTCTTGGGACATACTTAATATTTTCCCTTGTGACCTTGGCACAGAAATTAGGTCTGTGATAAGCTGTTAGTACAAAGAAAGACTTTATTCCACACCAAAGGAGAACGGGTAACTCTGCAGTAACAGAATGAAATTAGATAAAGTGCATGGTCATACACATAGGAGTAAGAATTCCTGTGACAACTTGGAAATAACAAATGAGGAGAAAGAAGAGGGTGTATTAGTCCATCGGAGGATGACTATGAGCAATCACTGGCATGTGGCACAGATAACACTAAGATATTCTGGGTGAGATGTTACGAGGAAAGACAGAGAACTATTAATGTCAGGATACAAAGTGCTAATCAGAGTGAAACACATTACATGTAAGGTCTTGTCACTCATATTCAAGAAAAATTAAATCAAAATAGAGCAATTACATAAAAGTCTGACTTGAGCTCCCAGGCAACACAATAATAAAAATAAGACAAATGCTAAAGATGTAGATAAAATGTCTGTTATGAAAGACAAGTCCGATCAAACTATTAACAAGCTGACAAAATTCACTACTTTGACTATTTCCTTTACAATATCCTTCATGGTTAATCATTACAATTTAAAATGACCAGCATTATATACTACTTTGTTTCTCCAGACATCAGTTTTAGCATATTTCTCTTCTGGATATCTCTTTTTTTCACCTTCTGTTCCAGGACTATGGATAGCAACAACTCTGAAATTTATTTCAACATGGATCCTCACAAATATAGACAAACTTCTGTTATTCTCTAAGAGTTACAGGAAATTTTAGCAGAAATATCAGTTACCAAGGAGAAACAGAAATGACAGTTTGATTTCATCATGAAAAGAAAGTCTGTGCAATTATGAATTTGTATTGCTGGAATCGGGAATCTTACTGTCATTCTTCAGGCAAGATCACCGAAAAAGCACAATTTTCCCCACCAACACCACAGACTGTTTTCAAGGCTGGCAGTAAATGTACAGTATTCTTAAAGTCAGACATAATATTAAGCCTTACATGGCACTTTGCCTGTTCAATTAATCCTCATGGCTCCCCTGGTAGGTAGTTTAGAGACCATCCTAAGGCCACAAAAGTAAATCAACTAGGGTAAGAACACAGCAGTGTCCATCTCCCAGGTGAGTGTTGACCATTAGACCATGCTCCTCTTCTAGGAAGGGATCCTGGCAAATTCCAAGCTTTATGGGAAAGAGGTTCTATTTAAACATTTAAAACTTTAAAGCACTTACTGGAATAGAAAAAAGGAAATGGAAATAGAAAAGATGAGAAATCCAAGTTAATCCAAGAAACACGATAGCAATTGATCACAGTGCAGTCTGGAAGGAAAATGCAATCGATAGAGAGGGAAAGAAATCAAATAAAAAAGTTATTGCTTCAGTGACTGAAGCAAAGATCCTCAAATTGCAGCTAGGGGTGATTAATTTGTTCTCACCCCTACTGTACGATGAAAACTAGAAAGCTAAACATTAAGAAATGTCATCTAATGACAACATACATCTTTCTTACAACTGTGTAAAAGTGGCAAAATGTGAGTTTGAAATTGCTATTAGAATTGCTATTCAGTGCTTTAGAAGTGGCTTACTCACCAAATAGACTGCTTACTCACTGCAAGGGAGTGTTTTGGTGCACCTGTGCTCCTGGAAAATGACGTTAGCATGAAAATTCTCCTGGCTTTTATTGTCTTTTCTAGATCTGGTATTGATATTTTGATGACAAATTGATATTTTTGGTGACAATTTCTATTTGTTCCAGGTATTAGGAATGTAACATTGTTAATGAAAATAATGCTAACATTTACAAAGTTTATGATGTTACAGATCTAGACAGAAAGAAAGTACCACATAGGCAAGTATCCTAAATATTAAGCAAATACTATTTTCATTTAGGAAATAAATTGTCATGATTTTTTGAAACATCACTTCGTACCTAAGAAGTAAGTGGAGCCAGGTCAGTATGGTCCTATATATACCTAGAGGACAGCAATACTATTTTGCTATGAAAATCAAAATCTTTCATTAGAGAATCTGAACATTTTTTTTTAAGAGAAAAGTAGGAAGTTCCCACTCTGCAGCTTGGAAAACTGAAGTCTCATAATCAAGAGCTCAAAAGTCAAGCTCCGTTATTCATACTTTACAGCATCTTATTCCATCTGTAGCTATAGTAATTCATTGCCAACACCTTCACAGCACAGTATTACTTAGATAGAAACAAGAATGCAAAATCCAGCTCAAAGGTTTTAGCGAGAAGTTCAGAAGAAAATCTTGCCTTTGTGTTTCCTCATTCTGCCCTCTAATTCTCAGATTGTTCAGTCTCTCATAGGATCATCTCTGAGGGAAATACTTGAATACTGCCCTCCTCTGTGTCCTACACTTGCTTTCTGGAATTCATATAGCTGGTATAATTAAAAAAAAAAAAGAGATTCATCTAGGTTACCTCAGAAACTTATCTGGCCCTCTGTTAGTACAAGAAGAGGAGAAGAACGATGGTTCAGTTTCTTTCCCTCTGTCCTCAGATGGGTCAACATGACATAGGTGGGGACTTGACCCCCTGCCTTTCATAGGCGAGTGAGTCACTCCTAGGATTAAGAACACAGACATTAATGTACATCTGATCCTTAAACCCCAAGGTCAAATCAAACTCTCTTTTCTGTTTCACATACTAGTAACTCGGAGAATATGAGACTTTTTTCTTTTTCCCCTTATGTTTCATTGAGTTTTAATTCAAATTTATTTTTAATTTAAGGATTCCCTTAGTTCAGTTTTCTTGAGTTTCATTTTTTTAAAAAGTTTTCTTAACATTTTCCCTCAGAATTTAAACTCTTCTTTCTTCCCAAGATTTAGATGACATGATAAAATGAATACTGTTTCTTTAAAGCTGACACAGTAAGAACGAGCAGGCTGTCTTAGATTGCAGGCCACTTCATTTCTCATAAGCATGCTATCATTAGCTACCTTTAGGAGAATGAATTCTATTGATTGGTTCAAATCAAACTTGTGACCTGGTGGCAGTATTAGATGTTTGTTACAAAGCATCATCTCCTCATTAATCTTTCATTAGACAGCGTGATCCGAGAAGCCAGCAGCAGTCACACCACGCTTACTCTCTCGAGTGATGCCACCACAGAGGGCTCCCTTATTGGATCACAGCAATTACTGGCCTTACAACGCAGATTCTGAAAGCCTTATCAAATTTCCTCCTAGATATGGCAAGCTTACAGATAATCATGTGCTGTTTTTTGGGTGAGGACATCACGGAATTACACCAAAATGCAGTAAGCTCAAGTCATTTGCAATTAAACATGTGACTCTTGATTCTGAGATGATACATCTTCATTTACAGCATATGAAGTATTTTACAGAAAGCTGAAATACATAAAATTACGGTGTCTTAAAAAGTTCCAGTCAAAGAACAGAAAACTGCCAAATCAGATGTCTTTATGGGAGAAATGAAGCAGAATCTCTGGTACCTGGATTGCTGGCATCTTAGTGCCGTGATTTAAAGGAACTGAGTTAACAACTGCAAGTAAACAGCAGACAGTATGAGAAAGAAGCATCTGTTCCTGAGTACCTAAGCACTGCTGGAACAGAGCCCAAGAGGGGGACATAGGTTGTTATTTTCAGCTCAACAGCACATCATAACAAGGCTTGGGGGAGAAAGCTGGGAATTGTGCACTCTAACAATACATGGTTATTTGCATGCAAACATAAAAAAGGTTAATATTTTAGTAGCTCTGAGTGAAGAAGAGCCTTAATATACTGCAACTGACCTATACTTCCAGGCTTACAAGCATAAGGGTTGCATCACTAAGCTATTTTCTGCAACCATATAAAGGTAGCGTTAAAATCTGAACACAAGACATCCCATTAACCTCTGCAACCACTAAAATAAAAAGGCCTAGCAAAGGACAAAATAACTCTCCATTAGAAGAGAACTTAAAAATGCACACTGCAGAAATGTTCTTACTTATGCAGCTTCAAAATGATTCTGGCTAAATTACCAAGTTTTGATCAGGGGTATGGAAAAGTGACATGCACAGTGCACGCTGACGTAACGTAACCGCCTCACTGCTGCCTCAGGCAAGGTGGTGAACGCCTTCCAGTCCCACAGATGTTACACCTCCTAGGAACACCATCCACGGCCACACCCATGACAAACCCGGTAGCGTTGTCCACTATCAATATGACTGTGAAAGGACAGGCAGCCTATGTAGAGCATCAAAATTAAGACTGACTTCTTTTCCCACATGAAAAAAGTCCCACAAAAAGACACTTCCAGGACAGGTAGATTTAGATAAAACACAGGACAGCTAGATTTAGCTAATGCTGTAAGCTGTGGGTTCATCTCATTATGGGCAGTACAAAGTGCCAGTGTGACACTTACTACACAAACCCCAGTGGTTCAGAGTTTGGAATTTGCTCTGAAAAAGATAATTTGAGCTTTAGGAAACTGAAGTGCCTCCTTTTTTATTAGGCTGTTGGCTTGGGCACTTAGTTAAGTACTTATCTCCCTTGTGTTCAACAGGAAACTTCTATCATTGTTTTCTCAAGTCCCTCCCTCAAAGCACACGTATTTGGAGAAGCAAAATGATACTACCCTAACTCATATGATATACTGCATATCTTGCATGATAAAAATCAGTCCCTAGTCTCTTACGCCTGGGTTGTGATAACAGCAAAAAGATAGACAAGATGAGCTGACCCAGATTTCAGTGAGGGGCAGATTCACTGTACAAATCTGGACCTGGAATTTGTCAGAAAAATCAGCCTTCAAGTATCACACTAACCTCAAAATACTTCGCCATGACATGGTTCCTCAGCGAGGAACACGGACTTTGGAAAGATTTAAATTGTACCGTGCTGCCTTAGCTCACACGCTACTGTTCTCTGGAGCTACCAGCCAAGTTTCGGGTAAGATACCAGTATTCTGAAAAAAGATGCAAGTCTCTGGTGAAAAACTTTTCAAATGTGAACATGCCATTCTGATGCAGAAACTGAGACTGATAAGAGAGGAAGAAAATATACAAGCACTGTCAAGAGAAAATTAAATAGAACAAGGTATTATTATATATCTTCAGTTGCACGTAACATGCATTCATTTACAAAAAGACTGAAATTTAAATATTTATAATAGAAAACCATGCATTTATCATAGCCTTCCAGTCCATTTACGTTACAGAATTAAACATTTTACCAACAATAGGTGAATACAACAAATACTCTCCAAATTCTAACAAAACAGTTGTCAAGCTAATATGCCTTAGGCAAGATTACTTCAGCCATAACTGAAAGGTAGGCTTCTATGGGGCAAGAGGTAACAGCTGTGTTACACAATTGTTTTGGTTGGGGAATATATTCCAACTGAAACGGCAGAAATAATTTAGGCAGCTATATAAATATAATTTAAGGATACAGAGGTTAACAACCTTGAAAAGCATCTTTACTGACCACAAATGGCTTCTTTCCAAAAGACACCTCCGTATCACAACATTCCACTACACCTTCCTAGAAGCATGAATCCCAAATACTGAAGTTTTAATACCAATTCCTAGAACACAGACATGGTCACTGGATGTTTCTGATCCAAGTTTTTATTGAAGCTAATGGACCCTGACTCACAAAATGTGATAAAAATCAAAGCACAGTGATAAAAACTGTGAGAGCCATATCAGTTAATCACATGCACCATGCACCTATTTTAAGCGTGAGGCTGATAGACTGTTGTTTGTTCTTTTTAACTCCTGAAAACATATACATTAAGGAATAATTGTACTGTTAACTTACTGTAAGTTTTCCATCAATAGTTTGTATATTACTACCATACTGTGAAATGCTGACACAGGAAGGAATTATATAACGCTCTGACTTTTAAACGCCAAATAATCAGTAAGCCATCCTTAAGAAGTAGTGTATGTGTGAATGACAAACTGATTACATCTAGAAGGACCAAGAAAGGCATAATTTAATTTTCCAACTTACCAAGCCTCAGAATTCCTTGCTCAAATTGCTGGAGATTAGTAATAAACTGTAGGTGTCATCGTGACCGTGGTCGTACCGGCCTATTATAATGAAGCCAGAGGCAGTTTACAATTTTCAACAACGCTATTCATTTCACCCAAGAAGTCAGAATTTGATCACTTCCAATAGTAAACAATGTGACATATGAAACATGTCTGACGTAACTGACTCTTACTGATAAACCAGTCCACATAAAGCCATTTGTGTTAGGGGAAAAAAAAAAGATTGGAATAGCAGAACACTGATTGACAAGGTATACAGCTCCACAATTCTTTGACTAACTGCGAGCAGCTAGATTGTATTTTGACGAGCCCCCCCGATCCAAACAGAGCTTGTATAATGGCAATAGTTCTTTCCACAGCACAGTGGCAAAATTAAACTCTGCATGTGGAGCAATGTGTAAATTGGTTCCAAGTGTCTTATGGCAAAATGTTACAAGACTTCATGTGTGGCATATTTTTCAGTTTGAAACATGTGAAGCAGTGAATGTCGATCTTTGGATCTGGAAGCTTCCTGCACAAGAAGGCCTTGAAAATAAAGAAATAATAGCTGCATTTTAGTAAATTAAATAACTGTGTATCTTCTTGCTTGCCTCAGGCTCTTGCTTGCTTGTCTGGCAAACAGAGATAAAATGGAGCAGCTCACCTGCTTCTCAACAAGATGATGAAAATTCTGTTCATTTTAAGAAAACATTTTGTATTTGAAAAAAATTGTATTTTCTGACAGCAACAAATTCTACCAGAATCCTCATTTCACTGATCCTAACTCCATCCATTTCACCAACTATAACTTCCCTTGCCTTTCACTCTTCCTTCTCACCAAAACACAAGTCCCTGTTTTTCTGTTCTAGGCTGCTTCTGACTTTCTTTGTTTGACCACTTGGAAATGCTCCAAGGGGCTAAGATATGTGAAGTAAAATCAAATAAACCTAACAGAAACCAGATCTTTCATATATCATCACAATCAGTTGGAAATTTCAAAATGATACTGAGGACATTCCTTGAAGTTTTGGAATAAACAGTATGGCTTCATTAAAAATTAAGGTACTGTAGTCAGAGAAATGTTAATGTCTGGAGTGTTAGACTTGACTTTGCTCTGCCAGTATCACTGCTATCATTCTATTGAATTAATAAATATAGCTGAATACATTTCCTGAATTTTGTCTGAGGCCTGGCAGCAAGCTCATTGCAACATGGAAATCTTTTGGAAAGCCTGTGTAACAATAATCTTCCCGATATATACTTGGGTCAGAAAACAGAAAGTGTGATAAAAAATACTGGATATGAACTTAGAGAATAACCTGAATCTATCCTTACATAATGATGACAGATCCTTGCGCGAAGGACAGTGTAATTTGTTTCTTATTTGATAGAGTGAATTTAGTCTCACAACTGTAATACAAAACTCTAACAAATATTCTAATAAAATTATTGTATTTGATTCTATGCAGAACTTTTATTTACAGACTTTGATCCTGCCTTCTTCATGTACTTCAGAGAACAAGCCCGGTTTTCAGCTCCTTTCAGAAAAATCCAAGCTCAAAGGCTCACAGGAGAAATGAAACAGGGAGGGAAAATTAACTTGTCTGGGAGGACTACCATTAACTCACAGTTCTCACCAGATTAATACAGAAATTGGGTTCCTAGCATTATCCAGCCTGGTCACTAGCTTTTTTAATCTTATATATGTGATGCAATACTTAAGTGTAGTAAAGGATTAAACACTTAAACCCTGATAGAGCAGAGCCTTTAAGCAAGTAAGACGAATGAAGTAAGCCACTAAACATAAGATGTGACTTCCATGAACCCAGCCACACTAGGAGAAGTTTAGCAAACGTTTCTATAGCTAACTTTCAAATATATAGGATTATAGGAGAAGAAGGAATAACCCAGACAAGCCAAAACCACAGCAAATTAAAAAAAAAAAAGGTTAAATTAGGTAAGGTAGGTTACAAGAACCTATTTAGTACATTCACCTATAAAAGACCTAAAATATTTCTGTAAAGAGCAGTAGCAACTTCAAACGCTATTAATGGAGCAAGGCCTGATTTAAAATAATACCCACATTGAATCTTTTATGGTGAAGTACTGTGCTGAAGCCAGACTAAATGGAGATAATGGGACCTGATTAATTCATAGATGGATAATTTTTCCATAGACAACTTAGAGTTGAACAGAGGTAATAACTCCCCAGTACTAAAGGATGATAAAACAGATGTTTGTACTGTAGACATCAATATTTATCTGGAATCTGGACTGTTTAGTTTAGAACACATGGTATAAGAATGATTGGTAGTGAGAGGAAATACTTTGAACAAATTTACAAAATCTAACATATATCTCATTCCAAAACAGACTTTCTGCTTCATGAAACAAAATTAACTTCACCAAGTTTTATGGCAAAAAGCAACCAAAATCATTCACAACCCTGCCTCTGAATAATTACATTTTTGCTGGTCTTGCTGCAAAATCATGCAATTTCATTAACTCTGTACTATTTCAACATCAGAAACATGTACTCTGCATGTTTGTACACATCAGTTAGCACACATTTTCTAGACAACCACATCAGTAATAACAGTAACATCTTTTAAAAAGATTTGCAAGCATGGATGAGCCTTGTTCACACATACAGAGTCCATAACAAAACATGAAAATAGATGTATTTTGTGGGGGTTTTGGATTTTGCCAAGAGCTTCTGGCACAGCGTAACTCCCTCCTATGCTGTCATTCCAGATCACAGATTTGAGAAAAACAAAACACGTTCTCATTTACTTTTAAGTCTGTGGTGTACTGTATCTAGCATGGAATTTCTCTGTAAGCAAAATTCATTTAGGTAAAGCATTATTTACTAATCAAGTGTTTGGTAATACATTAAGCAATTCAAATACCTCCTATACAATCAACAGTGTACTTTCCAAGGACTGTAGAACGTATATTCTTCAGAGATTAAGAATTACCTACCACAGTGAGTCACACAAAATCCCAATACTTGGTTTCTTTCCAAACAGTCTTACTAGAACACGAGACTGAAAACTAAAGAAAACTAAAGATTTATTGTAAATGACTGTTCTTTTTGTAATATGCTCTGCAATTCTAATAATCAATCAGTTGTAAAAAGGTTTCATTTGCACGTGACAATATGGGGCAACATCCACTACAAGGAAATCTAAATACATTATCTGTGCCAGGTAGGTTTTAATAACTTCCCTTGGTTTCTTTTTCTGCATGATAGAACTCTGATTAGAAAGTCACATAGAAAATATTAAACTGGAGAAATAAATCTAATTTACAACCAATAAAAAAGCTGAAAATACAAAATCCATGGGAATAGCATGGATTTAACTATAAGTTATAGTTAAATATAAGTGGTATTTTTACATGTATTCATACCTACGCATAAAACAAATTACTTGTTACCAAACTGTATGATCAGTGCTCATCTAGAACACCAGACTGGTAAAGAACATATATGAATACAGTGGTTTGTATACCAAGGTGTACTAATACATACGTACCTTGAAATGTAGAGATCAGAATCTGGAATTTGTACCCAACTTATCTTAAATACAGATATTGTATCTACCATACAGAACAGAGAGTCTGATCCTGTTCTAACAACAGCACTCCCACTGATATCCCCGTTATATGGAGAGTCACATCCATATATACATTAAAACATTGCTAGCCACATTTTATGCATTAAAAAAACCAACTTGTTACGCAAAATATAGTGAGTTTGACATTACTTTGTGAAAAACTTGGCAGAAGAGATAAGGTTATACATTAGTATAGACACACATGATGTGTTACTGGATGATTATCCTGCACAGTTCTGTATGTATTTTGAAATGTACTTGATTAATTAACTATACTTTATAATTATGAATAATGTATATGGAATTGCATTAAGAAAAATTAAATTCTAAACTGATCAAACATCAAACAACAAACAAAAAACATCAAACGGAACAGAATTGCCTGATTTCATGAGAAAAATTCACATTGTCAGGTAAAAGAGATGGCCATTTCAACAGTAACTGAAAATGGAAATGCACAACTGTACCGAGCCCTTCCATGAACGGTCCTGCTGACCTAGGAGGAAGAGTTATCTATGCAGGATTAATATTGAGCGCAATGTCTGCTCAGCATTCAGAGCAATGAGAGAACAGGCACTGCACAGCCAGTACAGGGAACAAACAAGAATCCAGAAATCCTATTTTTCCAGGGCATAGTTATGTTCCGCTTATGCCAGTGGGACATCCCAGTGCATGCAGCCCAGAGGTAGACTAAGATTCATGAAGGCAGCAGTGGATATAGATGTGCAGCTATGAAGGGAAGAGAAAGATCACTTTAACATGGGAAACTAATGGAAATTCAGTATACTGCTAGCTCATGGAAGAGCATTCTTAAAAAGCAGAACTGCTGTCCCCATTAAAAAATTGTTTTGGTGGTTGTTCATATTGGTCTTAAATTGTCTATTCACTAAACACATTGTATCTCAGTCAAGTGATTTTTGACTGTGCAGTTTTATTTAACATAAAACTTTTTTTGAGCCACGAAGTATATTTAGATTAAATGATATTTAGACTAGAAAACTTCAGATCATGTAGTATTCTAACAACACATTTTTTGCTACTAAAACCAACAATGTTCTAATTCTTACCTGTTGACAATGAGTCCATTTAAGGATTTAACTAAATCCTTTATGAATTTTAGTCAAACACTGAAGATTAATTCAATGCGGTGCATTCCAGTTTTATATTCTATACTGCTTGCTATGTCACTTCTCTACCACAAAACATCTACATAGCTATCTATAGTTGATCTACACGACTAAATCTGCATGTGTGTAAAAATAATTCTGTAATACAATATTAGCTTTTAGAAAGTCCGGAATTACCCAAGATGTACGCATTATAAGGTCCTGTTTAAAGTTACTTTAAAACCCCAAGTGTACATTATTGCTTAGAATTTTAAAAGTGTGAAGTGCAACTGACATACTATTATTTTCATGTAAGATGTGTTCACACTGGTATATATTTTTTTCATAAGAAAAAGAACTTCTATACTCCTTTAGTCGGAGTTGCTTTTATCTCAGACCAACAGAAACAATAAAATCAAAGAAAGAGCGCAGTGTCTCCAAGAGTTGTCCTCATAAAGGAAAAAATTATGTTAACTCACAGTAATTAAAAATGCAGTCATAACATTGGCTGCAGTATAATCTAGACATGCCTGCTCTAGCTTTAGAATAATTTGCTGGGATACTTGTAGCGATCTAGGTGGGGCAGCACAGAGCTCAGCAATGGCTAGCAAAATGGTCTGCTTCGGGCAGTCAGAAGCTCAATGGAATTGAAAGCTTTATAATAGCAATACAGTTTGTAATTCTCACACAAGATTTGCTCATCAAATTCATAACTATGCCTCCTTGTAGTCTTTAATTCAGACTACGTGCTTGGATGGTAAGTGCCCTCACTTCCCTAGGTTTTGCCTTTATGTTTATAGGAATTAATACTTTCATTCTTCAAAAGGCCCATACATGAATGAGACTGGCACGTCAGATCAACTATTACTTTTTGATCTAAGAGCCACTCCTGCAGGCTTCTTTGAAATTTGATATTAGACTCGGTTTTGCTGTAATCTTAGCTCAAGTTGCAAGTTAAATATTGACCTTAATTTAAGTCCTATCTATACATTAAAAAAAAAACCAAAACCAAAACTAGCTTGATATGGCACTGGAAATTTAAAGGATGGGCAAAGGTCAATTTACACGACATCAGTTGCTCACACCACCACTTCATAGTGTGGATACTTGCTTACAATGCTTATATGCTACTAGCGTTTCACAGATGTTCACAATTACTTCCATGTCTCCAGAACAAACAGTCCATGAATAATTCGGAGAGTAGCAAAATCCACTGTAATAAAGGAATCCAGGGAATATGCACCTCAATTCACCATACCACACAAAAATGAGTGGATTTCTTGTACAGACCCATTATCTAATGCATCACTTTGTATTGTGGTCCCTGTTTAGGCTTAACTTGAGGACATGAGTTACACAGCAGAAAAAAAAAAAGCCCATTGTCTGGAGACAACAAATTCACAGTGGCTGTCCTAACCGTGTGGTTTCTCTCAGTACCTACAGATTGTCCACATCAACTCAGATTCATCACTGTTCTTATGCCAGCAGTGGTACAAGGATGTAAGCGAGGTGGCTTGCACCTCCCTCAGTGAGGGTCAGGGTCACGTACAACCATCAGCACAACTTAGGGCAGTTCTCCAGATTCCCCAATTTGTGCTCCTGATGTAGTCCTTATAAATTATTACAAGAAAGCTGGCTACCTGTACACAAAAGCATTCTGACTGCTCCCTCCCCTTGAATGACTTCTATGCTCAGACTGTGTACAGGGGCCAGGAATGCGGAGGCAGGATGCCATAGTGGCTATGAGGAGAAGAGACAAAGAACCAGTGTACAGGGAGGAAGACCAGACCTTTTTGCTCTCTTCTCCCCTGATATCTGCACATGGGGTAAGGCAGACCAAAAAATGGCTCCTAAATGTAGAATCAACACATGATCATGCTGACATGTTAGTAAAAAAATACATTTTTTTCCTCTGTTACAGTTATTACCCATTTCTTTTTTCTCAGGTAGGAAATGAGACTAATCAAGAAAAAGACTAATACCCAAGAAGATTAAAGAAGTTCCATCAGAAAATTTTCCTTCTAAAAACTTAAATCTGTGAGTAGAGATGTCACTACAGTATTCTAAGATGCTCTTTGTTCTCTAATTGCCTCTTATAAAGAAATAAAGCAATGGTATTGCACAGAACAAAAATACGCTCTACAATCTACTTCAATACATTTCTTTTCCTAGACTGGAAGGCAACAGCAACATTAATCAAAGAGATAATAAGTATTGCTACTACAGAAAAAGTAGCCCATCCTCCCAAACAGATGCACATTTATATTTAAAAAGCAATGTAATGGTTCCTCATACTGACTTTTATCTGTATACGGTTCTCAAAGACAGCAATAGACATTTCCATTGTGCGGAACACTATATGGCCAGGGATGTGTACTATGCAGAAGGGAAAAACGGTTACTAATCTTTTCATATCTTGTTCTCGGGGTAGAAACATCTCTTCCACTCTTGGCTGATGCATCTCCTGGGCACTAGAGCCAGATTTTTCTTGGCACTGAGTGGGATGAGCACTTTTTTGTGCTTTTGACCAGAGTAGATACCACTCTGACCTGTCTTCCATTCCGTCATGTGAAATTACTGATGGATACACATGGTGAAATGGAAGAAAAGGCAGAACACACCTCACAGAGCAGGCGATTCTAAAAAAGGAAAACTGATACTTTGCTTGTGTTTATAATTCTTCTTTATATGACTTTCAAAACGTACTTCACAGATCCTGAGAATCACAGTCTATTTGGAAGACATGAACCACATTACCAAGTCTGTATCAGCCCTCAAAGTGACAAAGCACTTTGCAATGACACAAATGGGTGACCAAGTAATTAGTTTGCAGAATTACAAAAAAAAATTGACTTCCCTACTATATTGCATGTGCTATTTAGAAATTGTAAGGTAATCTAGGTAATGTAACAGTAAGGTAATCTAAAAAACTTACAAGCTGACACTTTAGCTCCTCAATAAGAGAATACTATCCAGCAAATATCTGTTAGAAATTATGTATGGAGAGGCAGGTAGACATTTTATTTTTTCTACATGTGGAATAAACAGGATAATGCCAAAGCTTCAGTTCAGAGTAACACAGAGGGCTAGACAGTTGAGGCTGTAAACCTTCCCTCTCCCCTGTGCCTATGAAGCTCAGGAATGAAAATGGAAGATAAATAATATCAATGAAGTGAAAGTCAATACTTCTTTTTGTCAAAAATTTACATAAAACCTCGAAGGTCTTTGCCCTTGTAGGAAGAGACAAAAAAAGGCCCTGGTACTAGTGATAAGTACATTAGTTTGGAGTTATTAAGAGTTAACGAGGTATTCCATAGTAATCAGACCACTGCCAAATAGACTTGACCTTACCTAGCAGCAGGGACTGAAGACTAGCCATTGAGCCATCTTGAAGCATTGAAACATCTGCAACCCTTTAGCAACTATCAACATCATCTGGTGTAGGAAAAGACTATTTCAGGATTTCATCCTGTAATGATGAGAAAATACTATGAGCAGACTACACGATGGTAAATTTTCTAAACTCTACCTTGTAAGACACCTGCTCACATATGGAAGGTAACCCTGCACAAATGAGAGACAGAGCTGACTACAATCCTTGGAGATGATGGAAGAGGAAGGACCATCTACAGAAAGGAATACAAGTACAACCCAGACCAGGCCATGGCAAAGAGGACTACTGCTACAAGTTCCAGGGACCTGTCTCTGGCCCTATGGCCTATTTACTCTCTGCTGTGGAAATAAATTTCTTGGACATAACCTGGACCAGCAGCCTAGATCAGCAGTTCACAAACTGGGAATCGTTGCATCTGGGTGGAAAAAAAGGGGTAACAAGCATCAGTCTCCAGCAGAAGCTTCTCAAAGCAGCAGCTTTGCTGCTTTTTAAGTTGCTTTGGGCTCAGCTCAGCAAGTTGATTGCAACACTGAGCTTCTGTGAAGCAGTTAATAGCTACTAGGAGAGCTGCTGAAAGTAAGTGTTCTTGGGGTGAGGAGAACATGAAACTTCCCTATAAAGTAGCAGTGAAGGATGTGATCTTTCTCATTGACACAGAGTAAGGAATAATGCCCAAAGCCACCATTTTGACATCTTCCTTTCCCTGGAGATATGGTGTGAATACAGCGTGCATTGTGGGGCTGAAGTGGCAGAACCGCAGCCCTGAGCAGCCCCCCTTGTCCTGTAGCAGGGAGAGGTACCTGTAATGGCAATTCTCCAGAGCACAATCTAGAATAATCTCCAGCCTATTATCTTATCCTGTTCTGTTCCCCCTACCTCAAGAAAACTTGTATCCAGCTGAGAGGAAGGGTAGCGAATGGCAGAGAAAACGTGAGAACTGCTCCTGGATCTATCCCATGCAGCGCTTCCAGCAGATCTGGAATTTAGTTGTGGGTGTAAGCAGTTTATTGGCACAGGTGAGGCTATATCAAGAGGAGTAAAAATAGGATGGTGTTGCCAGTCTGATGTTGCTTCTAACATCAGTAGAGATTGCAACGCTAATGCGGGCACCTGCCTCCAAGAAAAATTACATTAGAGGTTTCTAGCCTACACTTCAATCTGTAGTGGCACTGGAATCAAAGGAGGGAAAGGAATACCCGGGTAAGAACTACTAAACGTGCTAAAGCTCTCAGCAGTGGGAAGAATACTTTGATACGTAACAAGGGAGACAACGGAAATAAGAAAAAAAATTTCATCCATAGAACAAATGCTGTGACATAAATCTCTATCAGGGGTGGCAACAGAAAGGTCCTAGAGATTAACAAAAGGGGAGGTGGATGGGTGGATGTGTAGAGTTTCAAGCAATTTTGTTATGTCATTGCATCTGGCTGTAATGACAGACACCAGGACCAGTCTTGTTTGTGGAAAGCATCAAGTCTTGGCTCTTTTTCTTATTCCCCATTGTAAAGATCAGACACTTTTATCTGAGGTATCCCCATATACTTTCCTGTCCTGAGGCTTTTTAGTGATCCTTCAGCTACTGCTCCGGGAATCTTACAAAAATGCCTTGAAGACAGAACAAACCTCTTGTCCAAAGATAAGCCATGTACCTTCAACCTTACAGAGGAGAGTTAAATAGCACTAAAGCAGTACTCTTGAGAGAAACAGGCTTGCACAGCTTTAAGACAAGGTCATGAGGAGTCCTATTGCTGTCTTCTGTGACCAAATAGAAGGGTGTAGAGAAGATAAAGTCAAACTCTTCTCAGAAACACGCAGTAAAAGGACTGCATTAGATGAGGCAGTGGACACAAGTTGCAACAAGGGAAATTTTGATTAGATATCAAGAAATTATTCACCGTGAAGGCAGTCAAACCTTGGAACAAGATACTGAGAGAAGATGTAGAATTTCCATCCTTGGAAATGCTCAAAACCTGACTGGATAAGGCCTCGAGCAAACTAAGCGAAGCAGGCCGTGCTTTCAGCAGTGGTTTGAATTAGATAATGTCCAGAGATCCCTTCCACTCTATATAATCCTGTGATTCTTGAGTAGGCATTCCTCTTGTCAGGAACAGAAGATGGAACAGAGACTCAAGAAAATAATCCTGTCAGTGTATCTCTGGTAATTTCTGAAGCCTTTTCTTAAACAAACATGTGCTATGTTTACCTCTACTCTGTCATCTTGTGGTGAACCTGGAAGAGAGGTGTAGGGGCTGCTGCCATGGAAGCTTTGGAATTCTTGTGGTATGAGAGGCAGAGTAGAAACCATGGTCCACAGTAACATAAAGAACTTAGAGACAAACATAATCAAGAAGAGTACTCCCACAAACCTACCTATTTAACACTATGCTGTGGTATTGTGTGAGCAACCAGGGATCAGGTTAGGAAAGCTAAAGCCCTGATAGAATTAAATCTGGCTAGAGACATCAAACACAACAAGAAAAGATTCTATAGGTACGCTGGGGATAAAAGGAAGACTAGGGAAAATGCAGGCCCTCTCTGGAATGAAATGGGAGACGTGGTTACTCGGGATATGGAGAAGGCTGAGATACTCAATGACTTTTTTGCCTCAGTCTTCACCAGCAAGTGCTCAAGCCTCACCACCCAAGCCGCACAAGGCAAAGGTGGGGACTGGCAGAACGAAGTGCCACCCACTGTAGGAGAAGATCAGGTTCAAGACCATCTATGGAATCTGAAGGTGCACAAATTCATGGGACCTGATGAGATGCATCCGTGGGTCCTGAGGGAACTGGTGGATAAAGTTGCTAAGCCACTATCCATCATATTTGAGAAGTCGTGGCAGTCTGGTGAAGTTCCCACTGACTAGAAAGGGGGAAACATAACTCCTATTTTTAAAAAGGGAAAAAAAGAAGACCCAGGGAACTACAGGCCAGCCAGTCGCACCTCTGTGCCTAGCAAGATCATGGAGCAGATCCTCCTGGAAACTATGCTAAGGCACATGGGAAATAAGGAG
>NW_008795317.1:1621161-1632059 GCF_000699145.1 Aptenodytes forsteri | reverse complement strand
ACCTTATAGCAGCCTTCCAGTACCTGAAGGGGGCCTACCAGCAAGCTGGAGAGGGACTTTTTACAAGGGCATGTAGTGATAGGACAAGGGGTAATGGCTTTAAACTGAAAGAGGGTAGATTTAGATTAGATACAAGGAAGAAATTCTTCACTATGAGGACGGTGAGGCACTGGAACAGGTTGCCCAGAGAAGTTGTGGATGCCCCATCCCTGCAAGTGTTCAAGGCCAGGTTGGATGGGGCTTTGAGCAACCTGGTCTAGTGGAAGGAGTCCCTTGCCGATGGTGGCAAGGTTGGAACTAGATGATCTTTTAAGGATCCTTCCAACCCAAACCATTCTATGATTCTGTGATTTACATTACAGAGAGTTGTTCAGGGAATGTAAGAGCACCAGTGCCTACATCCACATCAAAGAAAGGTCAGAAAGCTCTGCATGAAAAGAGTGCCCATCCTGTCCTGATGCTACTGATTTTTCCATCTCTGATGTCCAATATACACACATACCACGCACAGAAAACACGTGCTATCAGTGGAAGAACTTCTCTCAGGTCTTCCCAAAGCACTTGTGCTACTATTACAGTCCAATATCTTTATAGCAAAGTTGAATTATATTAGGGGATATGTGAACAGAAAGTTTTCACCTTTGTCCAATGTTTTATGACATCTATGTACAAGAAGTTACAGACATTTTGCTCCTAAAATTAGAAATAGCACTGTAGCATGAGTACTTCCCACAAATTTCACAGGCAAGAAAGGAACACTGCTAGTTACTGCTCTACTTTTCTGCAGTTCACTATTTCTAGTAAGTTTTGAAAGTATTCTTTAAATGAGCAGTGTTCCTTTACTCCAGTGCTGTAGGACATTTCTTGATAATCAGGAGGAAGTAGGAGAAATGAAATGAGTGTTACTTTCAGCAAAAGCTGAGTCACAGTTACACTTCGCTATGCAACACCCTGCCCTTTGTGCCCTTCTGCTTACAGGCTGCAGCAACCTTCAGCTGTCTACAAGTTGAAAGTCATGTTCAAAAACCAAAAAATGGTATCAGCAACTTTTGTAACATGTCACATGGATCTGTGAGCATGATTTTGGGAAAGTTCCAAGCTTAGAAAATGTTGCTCCTACTATTCCAATTATGTGGCAAGACCTTTTTGTTTACATGGTTTATTTGTAATACTGTGTAGGATTGGGGGTTTCAGCCTGAAAATAAAAATGAGATATTACTGGAAACTGAGTAACAGTGACAATGGCCACTAATGGTCCTCCATTATGTGTGGGTGCATATTAGGAACTGCAGAAAATTAATCAACACATGCTTATTATGTCATATGGTGATCAACTAATCAAAGTCAATGGAGAGACTTGTGCTGCTTTCAATAGCATTCGGATCAGACAAGCCATGATGCAAAAACAACCCAACCCCAAAACAGTTGATATCAAACCCGTGGGTACATGCTAAATAAGGACGACAAGTTCCCAAACTGACATATTGTCTGTGAACAGTCAGATTCCCAGACCTCTGAGCACTCACAAATAAAGTCAACTGCCAGTAAATCTGGCAGCTGTTTCAGCTTCATGATGGTTAGAGTTTATATACCCAGGCTTCGCAAACAATGCTAGAAACCCTTGTCACTGTTGGAGACCTGTTAATGCATCTGCTAATACCTATGGCTTATTCACTCAGCAAACTGATGTTATTTAAGATGCTCTTGCCTTTCTGCAAGGGGTTAACATCACCAAGCAGTTAGAGGAAAAAAAATGTATGAGCAAACCTAAACAAAAAGCAGCCTCAACTGTTTGCTAAATGAACATATCCTTTGTGCAGCTGAACTACATTGACAAAGCTATACAAGCACATAAATGCCTAACTGCATTTTTGTACTACATTTTACATATCTATAGTTCAGCGTATAGGGTTAAGTTATCATTTTACATATCTATAGTTCAGCGTATAGAGTTAAGTTATCACACTTTTATGGCCAGTTTATATTCTTATCGAATTTATCTTAATGGAATAATGTAAGCATATTGTACAAAGTGTTCTTTGCCTCCATCCTCTTCTAAACCAGAACTTCCCAGTTTCAGAAATATTAAAGATAGGTTTGTAACATACAATATGAGCTTGTATATTGTCTCAGCCATAGTTCCAACGTGAACTCAACTAATCACAACAGCACTGTGCCACATCAAAGATCCAAACTAGACACTATGCCATGACATATGGCTACCACGAGCTTGTTCAGAACTTGAGTATCTCCGCATGTGCACGACTAGATGGTATAGACATCCACAGTGTATTTCAGAAAAGGACCCATCTGATCTCTGTAAAGTTGGTTCCAATCTGCACCCATCTGTACACAGTGAAACATTATGTACAACTCATACCCTGTATTATCAGAAAGTGAACTAATATTCAGCATCCTAAAATGGAAGTTCTCAGAAAGCAGATACAAGCAGGAAGGACATACTGTCATATCTGAATGTTATGCAATACTTCACTAACACAATTCTCAGCATAACTCACAAAACCTCAGGTCATCTCCAGCATCAGATGTTATCAGACTTTTTTGTAAACCATTAAGCTCTGGAGAAAAGGTGTCCGAAGATATCCCAAAAAGGACACAAGTGGCTTTCAGCATCTTCTCTACATATTGTATCATACAATGAAAACAAAAGGAGACTGTGAAGAAAGGGTAGAAAATATTTCTTCCTCTGTGTGACTGCTCTCCTTTAATTTACTGCATTCTGTTATAAACTTATAATCCAATTCTGTGAGAAATAAATGCTCTTTTATGGATCTAAGTATTTAGCAAAACCAGGCAAAGACCATGAGAGAGTCATCTTCCCAATCATATTAACAGCAAAACTCCTGTGATTGAATGAATCAAGAGTTAACATTACAACACATTAAAGGGACAGTTTATAGTAATTAATTGTCCAAATTGTAGGTCTTATTTTTAATAAGAGTATCATCACAATAAAATGTGTTATAAATGCTAAAGCACTATAATAAACCAGCAACTGTCAAGCTCATCTCTGAGAAACATTAAGGGGGGTGGGGGTGGGAGTAAAAACAACTCCAAGGAACTTCCCTTACTCCCGTTACTAGAAATAATATAAATCAACACCTACAGCACTAACGCATTCCAATACCAAGATGATCCTCCTCCAGATCTATGTCTATGGGTGCAGCTAACCCACTTTTGTACAGAGGGGATTAGCTTCAAAACAGCACTGCCCCACCTCTTCCTTGGCCTCATGAAGTACATTCAAGAGGGGAGAAGAGACTGTAAGATTGGGGACATACATTATCTCCACTTTCACTCTTGGAGACTTTACAGGAAGAGAATGAACAGCACAGTGGAAGTTTTATAACAACAAGGTACCCCCGAATGAATGCAACTAGGTGTGGTAAATACAGTCAAACAATACTGAAGTGTATTCAGTACTAGATTCTTCATTAGACATCATCAGCTACTTGCTGATAGCCTCTCACGTGCTCAGTGAGAACGGATATGGAAATCAAGATTTAACCTAGTCTTTAAAATTATTGCTGGAAATTATTTTAAAAGAGTACTTATTTGTTTTACGTCAACATGATTTATTTTCTTTTATACAGATGGTCATTCTATTTTGTATCTAGATTTTCATTGCGGCACTTAATATTGTGCAAGATTGCTATTTGTAACTGGACAAGAATCTGCAAAGTAACAGAATACTGTACCTTAGAATACACGTTTCCCCAATGCGAAATCAGAAATACTGATTAAAAAAATGTGTCACCTTGTTTTATGGTTCAAATGTACTATAAAAAATGTTCCCAAGAAACATCTGGTTTGTATTCACACCAGTTTGGTTTAAATACATATGTCAACAGATAATCCTCATATTCCAAGTCTGAGTGAAAACAGACCTTTTCAGCAAATTCAGCCTCACCCTAATTCCTTCTGAAATAAGTGATAATTTCTACTTTATTGGGTGCAGAATATTATCCACTAGCGATAAAACTCTCAATGAACTTAAAAATCTTACCTTTAATAATCAATTCTTACCTCATCCCATTATCACTGATCTCAGTGACACAGGAACATATCCCAAGGGATCATTAAATAAACAAGCATGCGCCTTTTTAGATTTGAATTTTTATTTTTCAAAGAACTGACAACAAGCATAAAAATGAATCATAATAACCTTTATTACAGATGCACTCTTCTTTTCAACAGCTGAAGACCGTTTCTTTTCAGTGCTAAATAACTTAGCATTTAAGCAGAACAGCAATCACAAAACAACAAAACTCCACAGCAGTTATGAAGTAGCAAAAGAGTAAAACCTGGATTTCTTTACCTGCGTTTTCAAGCCCTTACAAAGATTGCACTAAAGACAGCATAACTGCCCAGGAGGCAGGCAGGATACTACACTGTAATCAGAGTTATTAAAAGCAATCCAAATTACAGAAGTTAAAAATAAGTCTGGTTTTGCTTTAAGTACTGTGTTTAGTATAGCACAAATATTAAAAATTATTATTTTTCCAGATTACAAAGGACTTTTAGGACATAAGCTACCAAGACGAATTATTGCAATTCATTTTTCTAAAATGTGAATAAAACAATGACAGATTATATGAAAAGGAAATAAAAATAAGTTTTCAGTAGAGTCTTGAATAACATTCAAGTAGTATGCAACTCAATCCTTAAAAAACATTTCATTATTTATAACATAAATCAAATTGAAAAGCTAAAAAAAAAATCAACTTATAATTAGGCATATTGTATCACTGAAATGCATTTTCAAAAGTAAGTTAGTGACTTTACTGGGAGGAGGGAGGAACCAAGCTTTTGTGGGAAATCTCTCAGTTCCAGAAAGTATGCAAAATTAGATAAAACCTAATTAGAAAGCCTTAGAAGACCCTGCTTACAACAACATAGATATAAGAAGTTATCAGAGTTCAAACACAAATCAATGACCAGAAATACATTTTACATACCTGGTACTAGGGGGAAAAGCAGTAGACTACAAACAAAATCAGTACATTGAAGTGATCTTAAAAGTAGTTATTGAAAGGAAATCAAACAAATTTTAAAACGATCTTCACTTTTAAGTGAATAGAGTATAGGTTGTGTGTTTTAGCAGCCAAATCTGTGGCTTTTGGTCACACATCAATCCATATGAAGAAAGGAAACCAAGGATGAGCAATTTTTCCCATCCAAGAACCTACACATCCAGTCCTGCATCACTTCAGTTAGTGAGAACTGTCACTGAGCTCAACAGGGACAGGATCACACCCCACTTGGAAAACAGCGTTATCTTATTTGCATTACTTTTAAATGTAGGGCAGAAAGAAGATACCATCTCAGAATCATTCAATAAAAAAATATTTTGAGATTTAAACATGCAGAAAAGTCAAAGAAATGAAAGATTATATTCTCACAAAGCAACAATTCTCTCCTCCAGTGTAAGTTGCCTGGTGTACTTCTGCTGAAAATGTTTAAATATATTGCCTTGACACGTGTTCACGTTTTGCTTCTGCTGTGCATTCAACTGAATGAGTAATAGATTAAGGATTTCTTCTAAGCATTGTGCTCACTTAAGATAAATGTTCCACAGTACACAGTGCCCTGTTGTTTACAGAAGTTTCAAAATGGTAGTCATGATCTATTGAGTCCATTTTCAACTTCTCACATTTAGTAAGGCATTCTGAAGCAAAAGACAAGTTCCAAAGAATGTATGAATCTAAACAGTCATAAAAACAGGAGCCCTTGGGGAAAACAGTGGGTTTTTTAACTTGTTTTAAACTTCTTTACACAACTGTTCCTGTTTTGCGAAATATATTTCCCATTGTGATTTACAGTATACTACAGTTGTTTCTTTGTGAACTTTATTAATTGTTATCCACATTTTTTTTTTAGTAACAGTTGAAAACCAGAGTTCCAGACCACTGGCAGTCCTAGATAAAGGCAAATATAATGCCAGAGCAAACAAAAAAAAGACCCAGTGGATATAGAGGAAGTGACAGGAAGTTTTGGAAGAAACAAACAGAACAGAACAAAAGTTTCAAAGAGTCTGAGCTGCATCAAGAAGATTTGTGTGAAACACTTTGACTGTACAGTCTTGGAAACTTTGATTTGGGGGTGGGGAAGGAGGCGAGGGCAGGAAGGATTAGAATGGAGAATGCAGCAATAGGGCTTAATCTATTTCTGAACTTTGTGAGTCACATTTAATGTAAACTTTCAAGTTACAATGTTGGTAAACAGCGGTAGCAACAACAGAAAGTTCATAAATTCTGTAATTCATTGTGTCATGATAAACACTACCAGCTAACAATCCTGCACTGACCCTGTGAACAGACTAGTTGACAAAATGTCAATTAGAAATTAATGGATTTATGAAATAGTTTAATGTTAAATGAAAAGCTATGATATGAATTATGATTATGATGTGAATTAAAGTTTGATTAATTTGCAGGTAACTATCACGCAATTTGTTAGAGCTGAATGCTGTGAAATCTTACCAGGATTTGAGGACAGAAATAAAAAAGGGACTTTTTTTGATAAGTTATTCAAATTTTCAGTAATGTAACAAATGTCACAAATGGAATAAATTGATTTGTGAGACTATTAGACTGCAGCAGACTTAATGAATACCAGTATTGTTTCAGTTCATATAGATGCTGCAGTATCTGTTCTGCAGAAAGTAGTAAAGGTCAAAAGAAACAGGTAAGGCCTTTAATGTGCAATTTCTACTTATCTTACATATTTACATGATAAACAGTCTTAATGTAACACTCACCACATTGCTATGAGGTACAAAACGTATTATCTCTATTTGTCAGAAAGCATGAAATGACTTACCTAAAACACCCTGTGGCAGACTGCACATTTCCTAAGTTTCTTGCTCACACCTTAACTGCTCTTTTCTACCTGAAAAGAAAAATACTCAGGATCACTGATAATTCTGCTTACGCTTGCTCAGAGAAAGGAAGTTATCACCTAAGGAATAAAATAAAATAATTTCATTTCTCAAAAAGCCATGAATTCTTGACTTTGGTGCTGCTAGAAAAACAGGAGACTCCCATGAAGTCTGACTTAGTGCTTATGCTGGATCAAGGGCTGTTCGTTAAGTAATGGCAGAACTGTACACACTAAGGGATTTGTAAGCTTTTTTTTAAACATTAATTTTCTTATATACCTTCACCATCCAGACTATACCCACTTCTACAACAACTTTTTATCATGTCCCTTCTTGAATCCCATCTTCCCTCATTAGATTCACAACCACAGTGTAATAAATAGCTTTAAGGGTAACTGCCATCCTCCACCTCGCATAACCTAACGATCTAATGAGAAAATGATATTTCAAATACATTTCAAATGTATCATGTTTTCCCTAGAATGAAAAAAACAGACTGCAAGAACTGACTTGACATTCAGCTCTGGTTCATACCAAAAGGAAATCCTTAGGATTGTGAAGGAGAGAAAGTAGCACGCTTAAGTCACAGATATAACTGCCATTTACCTTTTTGGAGAGCTCCCACAGAAAAAGGAAGACAACCACAAATCAGAAGTGTAACATAGCCAAATCTCCTCTATAGCCACAGGAAAGGTAGCAACAGAACAGCAACTCCTCCAGGCAGAACTAAATCACAAACATCATACTGAAAAACAAAAATCACTCCTCCTTTCCCTCTACCCTCAGGCTTGTAATTAAAGGAAACTCAAAAGAGATCCTCTTTATTTGTATTGCTTGAAAATAAAGAGCCCTGTTGAGTCAGGGAATACGTCTCTCTCTCTTAACTTCCACCAGAAACTCCTTCTAGTCTGCCCTGGAAATTGATTCCAGACATAGAAGGCAAGGACATAGAAGACAATAGAAAATATATCTTCTTTTTTTTTTTTTTAAATTGGATCAATAGACCTAAGCTGTTAAAAGTATCATAAGTCTCATAAGAATTAAAATACCCTGATTACATTTAAAAGCTAGATGTTTTTAGAGAAAATGGTAATTAGCACTTAGAAGTGAGGAGGGGCCTTAATCATCATGGAACTTAAAGAACAGCTGTTAATTATTGCCTGTGGGAAAGCAAAGGGCTGACAGGAAGAAGAATGACAAAATTAAGTACCAAATTTATGTTTCTGTTGAAACCAGTTTTTAAGTGTCCTCCCGAGATAGAAAGTTAAGCTCTAGGCTTATGTTTTGGAGGCACTCTATTGGTCCACTTGTATTGCTTTGTGAAAATATACTCCAGCTGCTGACTAGCCATTTCTGTCCTTCAGCTTGTGAGAGCCACTCTAATGCCTAGTAGCTGTTCAGGTTCATCCCAGTAACTTCCATGAGGACATTCAGTACATTGAGCAAGTACGTCACATTCTGGGATGGGAATGAGTAAGATCCATAGATCATGGTAGTTCTGCTGTAGAGGGCATTTATTATGCAAGACTCGCACGTAGTCTGATTCTGCTCGGTATTCACTGACTTCCAGGAAGGTTGTTTCTGACAGGGCACCACCTGAAAGCTACGAAGGGCAAATGGAAAATTCTGGGAAAGCTTCACTTCAAAGCATAGGACTTTTTCCAGGATAAGGGGATTATTTAACCACTTTCCAGAGAGGTTCTAGTATAGGATAGTGCATCACAGGCAGAAATGTACAATCAGTACGGATTTTCTCGTAGAGTTACAGTAAGCTTTGCAACGGTATTCTGGTAGCTCATTCAAAAGACTGTTTCCTTGTCGGCATACAGTCATCCTTACAATGGTGAGGTAAGCATTGTAAATGCCCCCTTCAGAGGAGATGCAGTGTTATCTGCAGAACTGACAATATATCCTGGGGCTGTTTTGTTGCACTTAGAGCAACTAATTGTGCAACTACATATATATTGGTCCAAACACTATTCTGTTTGACAGGCGTGTTCATAGTAGCATGTATCCAGAAACAGCTTAATGGAAAAGTAGCAGCTATTAAATTTCTAGAAGCTAAGGAAGTAATCCAGGTTTTTGATAGAGATCAGCTGTATCATCCTGATTTTAGGAACAGCACAAATTTGCTGATTCAGGTTTCCGGAATTTCTTTTTTAAAGCAGCTGAAGGAGAAGGACAAGCTTTCAGGAATACAAGCCTACTTCTCTCCTCTCTTCCTCTGTATGATTCAGTCTAATAAAAGACACAGCCAGTCTTTACTAACCGTACCACCTTCCCTTGTAATGCTCTGTGACAGCACTATTTAGCTTAAGTTTGCACTGCACCACGCTATCGTTATACTGCACAACAAAACCCTTCAAATTGAATACGCAACCTCTGCGAACATATGCTGCTTTATCACAATGAGAGACTGAAAAAGAAGGATTGGCAACAAATATTCAGCTACCTTTTCTAGTGCAATGCCATACATGAAGGGCTAAATCTCTACTTTCTTCAAATTTCCAGTCAAGACTTTGGCTAAGCCTATCCAAAACCGCTTGGAAATAATCTCAAATGAACTATCTGGTTAAACTGTGGCACTGAAATATTCCCATTTTAGATTTAGTTCAGGTTAGTCTAGATTTAGTTCAACACCTTTATCTTTCAAATACAAAGAAGATGAGTTTAAGAGCTTGTGCATGCTGATGCGGACACATCAGCCATATGGGGACAGAAGTTGGCACGCTCATTTTGCCTTCAGGCAATTTTAACCTACTTTACAGCTCTTTTATAGAGACCTTTATTTGGTGCTTATTGCATAACTCTTAGTGAATTTTTCTAGGTCTTTTACCTGCTCAGTCACTAGCGGACCAGAAGCTACTTGCTGATGATGTAGTTCAAGTTCCTTCTTTCACTTGGCCCACCACATGTTCCTTGAACTCGAACAATCTGAGAAGATGCCATCCCAAGCTAAAGATCTATTTGCTGCCCGGTCTGTCTACAGAAAGCAACAGCTTTGGGAGACAGACACACAGTTACTGACTTTTATGCACAATTTCTAAAAAAAGCCACATGCAGAAGGGATCAAAAGGACCCAGCAGCTTTATAATACCCCATTTCTTAATACAAGGAGTTGCAATAACAAGTGGGTAAGCCTTATCTACCAAATACTACTATTAAAAGCTTGCACACACAGCCCAATATCCTTTCAAACATACAATCATTATAACACTTTTTCTTTTTTTTTTTTTTTTTTTAGATGTAGGATGATATGATTCTTACAAAAAAGGCAAAAGAGCCAAGGCCAGCTCCTGCAGGGGAGTGTAAATACTCCCAGGCTTTGGTCTTTCACAGAAAGAGTACACAGCCACAAAGGCTACAGAACACCCTCAGGCTGTCCTTGACAGAGATGGATTTGGCAACTGGAATAGAACCAAAACAGCATCCTTACAAGATTCTAGATATAAGCTGCTGCTGTCATTGCTGTAGTTAAGAGAAAGACTGTAACATAAATGGCATCCCCGATGTGATATTTAAATAATAATTAATTGTGGGCAATGTCATGTTCCAGTGGGTGCAGAAGCTATCCCCCCGGGTAATACGTTGCTTTTCTTTACTGGGAGAGCACAGTACTGGAACAAGAGCACCATGGTTTGCTGTTTGCTCTCGCTCTCAGTGAGAGAGAGGAGTTCTTTCACACAGTACCCCGCAAAGAGAGCTTAAGCAATGTCGCAGGCACCCTTGCTGATGCCAAATAAAGGGAGACCGATGGCATCGCACAAAGAAGCCTCTCTCTGTTTCAAGAGCTATAAATTCAGCCGGAGCCGTTGACCCCCATGACTCAGAGGCATGACCACACGCAGAAATCAGCGCCGCAGCCGGGGCTCCCCGCCCCACGGGGCGGGCAGGGCTGTACCGGGCCCGGGCTCTCTGCCCGCTCGCCCTCCCCTTCCCTCCCCTCAGTCGGGGCGGTGAACGGCCCCGCTCCCACCCGTCCGGCCCGTGCGGGCTC
>NW_008795317.1:1601731-1620725 GCF_000699145.1 Aptenodytes forsteri | reverse complement strand
TGACCCCTCCGGGGGCGGGGGTCCCCAGTTTCCCGGGCTGGGGGTCAGACCCGAAGCGGTGGGGCTGGCCTGGGGGTTGTCTGGGGTCTTCCTCCCCCGGCTCTCCTGGGCGATTCAGTGGACGAGGCCGCGGTCGGCCTGGCCTGACGTTACTCGGGTTTTGTGTTCAGCGGTTTTCTTCACCGCCGCCGGCCCTTTCCATTACTCCCGCAGAGCAGTTCCCCGAGGCCTGGCTCTGCTGCCGGAGTCCCCTGCCGCCCTGCGTCCAGGTGCAGGGAGAAGACAACTGCCGGGTCCTGCCCCAAAGCAGCAGCGTCGCGTGGACGGTGTCCGTCTGCCTCAGTAGGGCAAGCCGCAAATACACATCGTTAATAAAATGACACTGATTTACAAAGGAAGAAGTCTTTCATGTATTTCCTATGTATTTCTAACTGAAACACAGAAGCACCAAATGCTACGATAACGGCTTTCCACCGATACGCAAAGCACGAGCGTGTTTGATGTAATCGAACAGAACTTTTAACTCGGCCGAGAGCCGAGGGCTTCAAGCTGCAGGTGGTGTCCATAGTAGGTTATCTCTGGATGGGGGATGTGCTCTGAAATAAAGCCCCTCACTCAGTATAAGGTCGAGATGATGCTGCGGCATCATATTTAGATCATGGCTCGTAGGGAAATCTAGGGTGTACTTAGTCACCTATGGCGTGACCTTATATTCCCACTCAATTTAGTAACAACAGTTGGTTTCTTATGGGGCATGTGAGATTTAATTTATTAACTGAGTTTCTAGGATAAGCGGAGAGAAAGTCAGAAAAGGCATGAGATGAGAAGTCAGCAGGTGAAGGGGAAATGCTCAGAGAGACGGAGCTCCCAGAGAAATGTAAGTCTTGTCTCCTAAGTTTCTCAAATAGGACATTAATGTAAATACAGTTACTTATCAACAAATATTTTTGATATTTGGTATTTGAGTGATTTTTTTCCCTGACTTCTAAATTATCTGGTTATGATTTTCATTTCAGCTTTTGCCTTTTGTTTAGTTTTGAGCCTTTTTATTGAATAGCACAGTGGGATCTGTCAGAATACTAAAACTCTTGGGTTCTGAGAATGATGTTTCAGCCATCTGAAAAAAAAAAGCCTCCGTTTACATTCAGATGGTGTATCTTATTCATCAGGCTGGCATGTGGGAATATTGATATATGTTTGAGCATGTAAAATCCTGGTAGGCAAATACCAGACTATCTCACCTCTGTATATTATAGAAAAAAAATGCTGCAGCTTAGCCCTGAGATGGCCAGCGTGTCACAGATGTGTGTTCCCGTTCCTTTTAACTCCGGGACGAATTCTGCTCTTACGGTCCCTTTGGCTGCTTTAAGTTAGGACAAGATGTGTTACAGGAACTTTCAGCTTGTTGAAGAGCTTCCAGCTTTTTGCATTATGATCCAAAAGTGAGCTAAAAGGGTTTTTTTCCTAAACGATCACTTGAATTAACTAAACCAAGAAAGAATTAATAAAACATCGGAGATGACTGACTCTGAAATGTAATCTAATTAAGATGTCAATTTAAATAAATCACTTACTGCCGTTGGAACTGAATAATGAATGTCAAAAGCTGTTTATGTGCAGAAGCTATCTGTGAAGTTTTCCTGGGAAAGTCATTCTTTAAAAATTCAGTATTTTTCATTCTCGCTCTTATAAATAATCCGGCAGGCTATTCTCTTACCAATTTTATGTTTCGGTGAATCTGAATTTGATTGTCACGCAAGCTTCCTTATGAGTCATTATCATAATTTCACATCACTCATTAAATGAAAGTTGTTTTTCCCCCTAAATCCCCTAACCTACTTCTACTGTGCCAACAGGAGCATTCAGAAACTGGCACTAAGGTGCAGCTCTGATACAAGTTTTCTGTTTCCCTGTGACTCATTTGACATTAACATAATTATGTTACAGGAGTCAAAGTGATTTTCCAACTATGAGTAATGCACAATACTAGAGCGAATGTTTACAAGACACCGAGGCATATCAGCTAGCTGAAGTAACCAGCTGCTGATAACAGCTGAAGTAAGTTGGGGAATTATAAAGTCTTATAATACAATTATCCTTCTTTGGCGCTCGGTGTCATGTACAGCCGTGAGGTAGGTCGTGTGCTCTGCGAAGAAGAATCCAGAAGCAGCACTGTGCCGTAACGGGGAGCAGACAGAGCCCGTGGGTAGTTCGCGCAAGAAGTCTTCATAGTTTTCTTCCCACTTGCATATTTATGGCAAAGTCGTGCTCAAATGAGAGCAGTGATGTTTTCAAGAAGCGGCTGTATTTATCAGAGTTCATTTCAAAATGCAAGTGACACACATCCTCTCAGCCAGGAAAACAAGATCAAAATGAAACAACAACAAAAAAAATATGAGGTCATCTCGCAAATATTTTGAACCGTGTGCATGTGAAAAACACAAAAGAAGAAAACTGATAAGAGTAAGGAAAAATTGAAAGCTGTTAACCAGGATGAGATCTCTCTTCTCTGTAATAAAAATATCTATCTGCAGGCTAGTGATAATGGTACAGGGAAGAATTACAACGAATATGTTCTGAATAAATAGCAGAAAAAGTAACTACAAAATGTATAAGCCATAAGGAAAAACTATAAAAATAAAATAAAATCTTAGTGGTGATTCCTTGTTTCAAGTGTTCCATGCAATTTTTAGAGATGACTGACTTCTCAGGATTTTTGTAAGTAGTTTGAGAAATAGGTTCATTTTTCCCCGACTTTTTTAGTTTACAAGTAGCTTTTGAATGAAACCGGGACGCTTTCTATTTAGAAGTTTGTCAACTTCATTTGGATATCCTTCCAATGAGGCCTTATTTCAGTAATGTGCTGAGCACCCAGACCATCACTGGTTTCATAAGAGTTGAGCACACTTAGTTTCTCCCAGGATTAGTTTCTCCCAGGATTAGCCCGTGAAGGTCGAAGTCATAATTTTGAAATACCAACACAAACTAGCTACAATTTCCTAGAGTACTGGAACTGAAAAACACCAGTTAACAACTTTCCTGTAAAATGCCACAATAATACAAGCGGGAAAGAGAGTGAAATGCAGAAAATACATGCTGATAGCAGAACTGCTAGTAGAAAAGGTGTTTTCCAGGAGACATATTTAAAGGAGTCAGAAAAAAATTCCACGTCACACCCCATTTTTCTAATTCATGAGAGAGTCTGCTGAGGCCAGACATTTGGCACGCTGGAATTATCGTCACTGACTCTCAGAGCTGGATGAGTACCGGAACTGGTAAAAAAGTTTGTGGCAGCGAAGGGCTGGAGGAGGAAAGGTTTGCCACGGGATCTTGTGTTGACAACACTCCCCATTTGCCAGGAGAGTCACGACTTGGAGCTTTTCTGTTTTCTCTGGTACGGTTTTCGTGCTGCACGACCGCGAGCAAACTCTAGTTCTGTTTCCTTCCGTTTGCCCACCTCTTACTGACTTGGAGATGTAATGTACCTGCTGCGCGGGGATGGCTTTGGGTGGCAACTGCTACTACAATGACCAGCATGTATATATTTGACACACGTTGATAAAATCACCCAGCAGAACCCAAACCAAACATAAACAGAACAATCCAAGCCCCATCAACAGCAATAAATTCCCATAGCACAACTTAGCAGTCTTAAATTTAATCTGATTTGCTATAAGCTCATCCAGGACTGTAGTTTTATAACTGCAAATATCCACCTCCGTAGCATGCTGTGCCATTGTGTTACATCTATTTTCACTGCTTTTAATTGCCAATATCCCTAACTACCAAGGCTCAACCCTCAGCTCAGGTTGCTAAAATGTACTCCACTCCAATATTAGTTGCCGACTGAGGTTAAACCACGACAAGTACCAGAGCAGGTTCCTGTACTACAGGTGTATATTGTGTTACTCCTTATAGTAATACATAACGGGAGATGTTTGTAAAATAGTTCTGCTCAGCTCCATACCTACCTGGAGTCCCCTAATGAAGCGGTCTTGAAAGCAGCACCTCAGCAACGCTCTGCATTTCCACCGCCTGCTTTCCCACTTGGCTTCAGAGGAATTTTCTTCTTATAATGATTTTCAGGGCAGCTGCACCCCCGTGCGCCCCCCCCCCCCCCCTTTTTCCTTCTTGGAGGGACTACCATTTGTTTGTAACATTTATTTAGCATTCTGTGGTGACATACAACCTGTGCAAATTCCCAGTATTTAACCTTTGATCCTTGCTGAAGCTTTGCAAATTAACTTAAAATACCAGAGTGAAATAGGCACCGAGGGGTTTTTGCTGGAAGTTAACTGATAAAATCTTGTGCGTACTGCTTGCCCTTACTGGTTGGTTGGGTTTTGTTGTTGTTAGCTTGTTTTTCAAGCTGAGCTCCCAAAACAAAATGTTCACAGACAATTATTCAGTATAGAAAATCATTGATTTTAGAAAGCAAATAAAAATAAACAGACCCATCAAGATTTAGCTTATTTTCTGAATTAGAGAAAAATGAGCGGATATTAATTTTTTGAGTTTTCAGAGTATATATATCTTGTAACGAGGCCCCATGTTTCTATAATAAAAATAGCTGTCTTGGTGATAACCAATAATATGTTACTCTGAATTAGCAGCAGAAAACCGAATTGGGAGTGCATACCCATGCCAACAGCAATGAAATAATTTCATCCCATTCCTTACCTGGATGAGGCCCCAGTGGCGTTGTCTTCCCTCGGTCTGGATGGAGCAGCGCGGGCTGCTGCCGTATCCCACCGCAGGACAGCCAGGAGACCACAAGCAAACTCCTCCACGGCTGCCAAGGGATTTGGGAGCGTGGATGTTAATGTCAGACCATCACCACGGTAAAGGTGGGCAGACCTGCCAGGAACATGAGCTCTATTAGGAAATACTTAGGGAAACCCTCGGATGGAGGGCAAATATTGCTGTTTGGATGGCAGTGGCTCCCTAGCACGTGCTTATGGGCTGAGAAGGGCTGAGTTAGCGTGAAGACAGACAGGCGGCTTCAGCTTGGGGTGACCCGGCCTTTTCGCGTCTGTGGGCTGGCAAGAGAAGAGCTGGTCAGGGAGGGCTCCCGGGTTTTCCCCACGGGGCAGCGCCGGGGAGGTTAAATGCCTCCCTGGAGAGATTTGCTCTGCAGGAAACTCACCGAAGTCAACAAATACTGAAGGTGAGACTTTGTTCTGCTAAGCGAGGGGAAGCTCCTGCACCAGGGGAGATGCTGCCAGAAAACAGAGTTTTCCAAATATTTCCTCCCTCAGTAGCCCTCTCTCTAAGGGTTTCTTCCATGAGGTTGTGTGTCAGGTCCCCCATATGACTCTTGGTACTTTTTAGAAATATTATATGTTGTAATAGATATATTTAGAAATATTATATATTGTAATATATGTATCTCAGTTAAAATATTTGTTAGATACAGATTCATTTTTATAATTTGTTTCATATAATGACTTCTCTTAGAAAACTGAATTTAACAAGGTCTTAATTTTAACACTGAAAAACTAGACATTAGATTTTGTGCTATATTAAAGCCCAGTCCTGCTAACACCTATGTATGTGCTTAAATTTAAACATATGAGTAGTACTGGACTCACTGGGATTACGTGCACGATTAAAATTAAGCATGCATGAAAGCGTTTCAAGGTCAGGATTTCCAAATTCTTTCGCTTGTTCAGAGTAAATAAAACCCGAACTAGTAACCGCTCATTCACGTAATAGAATTGCAGTGGTGTTTATGTTAAGGGACTTACTGTCATTTGATAGGCAAAGTATCTTATAAAACAAGTTTACATCAAACTTAACAAAATGAAACACTCCAATGCTGTGATTACCTGCTTGAGTGGCTGTATTTTCTAGTAGGAAAGAGAAATCCTTACTTTAACATCTTGAGTGTTAGCTGGGATGAATATGGTTATTTTAGAAGAAGGTGGCATGTTTCAAAGAAGAAGTGAACTTTTTTTTAATGTGTTCTTTTCATTTTTCTATCAGCACGAGTTTGATGTTTCCAGAAAAATTCAAAACTAAACAGTATTTTACTTTGGGATGGAAATACGCTTTTTGTTTTCAAGGCGTACCAAACTTTGCTAAATCACTCATAAAAATGTTCACACGATAGTTCTGTCACAAGTTCAAATTAGATGGTTATGGAGGCGTTGAGACTTTCTCCTGTCTGAACATTTTCCCACTGCTTTCTAAATGAGAGTTGTCCCTGGTGGCGGTGCACTTGGATCATCACAGGAGAAAACAAAGCGGTTTCTCACGCCTTGTTAATAATTGCTTTCCTTACTGTATAATGTAAACTTACTGAAGAGGCTCAGGAGGCAACGGAGTTCCCATAAAACCTCAGCAACCCAAACTCTAGTCACAGCAATACCTGACTTCTAGGTCCCCTGTCTTACGTGTCTTGATCCTCATCTGGAAAGCTTCAGCCCCTTGAGGTGGCTCCCAAACCAGCCACCAAGGTGTGCAGGGAGCAGCTCAGCCTCCCCGGCGGGAGATGGGGAACCGCTTGCCCCCCAGGCTGTGGGGAAGCACCTCTGTCCTCTTGAGATCCACAAACCTGAGATCTCTGCCTGTGCTTTGGTCTCTTATTTTTAGTTTAGCAAGGTACCACTCCTATATTGAAAATGCTGGTAGAAGGATGAGGTAGTGCCGCTTCATTTAAGCATTCAGTAGGGATATGTAAGAGCCAGGTTCAGTTCCACTGACTGTCTAACAAGGTTTAATCTCATATTTCTTTTGATCTGGGAGGTTGCCTGAGCTATCAGGCTATAGACGGGGAGAGGAGCACCCTCCACGCTCCTTGCTGAGGCCATGCAGAAAATAGAGAGAGGACAGCTGGCACGGGAGGAGACTCTGTTTCTAGTCCTCGCTCCCAGGGCTGCTTGAAGATTTTACACAAGCATTTTTTTAGAGCAGAAATGGAGCCCTGTTCTCGTTTCTTTGAAGCAAGTGCCCTAAAAGGCATCTGGTCTTTGAAAGAAAGGTGTGACTACCCTGTGCAGGCGCTTACTCCCACTGCATAGGAAAGGCATGATCTGAAAACACATACCTTGGAGGATCTAGGGGAAGATTTAGTATCAGGAACGCACTGGACATAGTCCTGAGGAAGGCCCCTAGCTGGCTGGGTAGCAGATGTATTTGAGCACCCGTGCAGAAATGAAACTTTGAGGTGCATAGGAACGCGAAGGTTGTTGACTGCAGCACATACGGGTTCTGGGTGCCAGGGTGTTTATAGCCCTGGACAAGGGTTTTCACTAAAGGAGCTTGGGATTTGCTTGCTTTAGGTTACTACAGCTTGTCCACTTTAAAGCTGCCATCCTAATCCATCACAGGAGAGTTTGAAAAGGAAGAGGATCCAGATCTGCGGCTGATGGCTGTGGTTGAGGTTCTACACGCCGTCTTTGTCCCAAACGGCTCTCAGGAGAAGCTCACAGAAAGGATATTTCCAGTTTAAAACAAACAAACTATAAATATTCCAGTAAAAGGAAGGGATGTGTACCGGGTGAACTTTGAGATGTGCTCCAAAAATATGTTGCTGACCTCCCACTCGACATAATCTGTTTCCCTATTAAACTGTAATATAATTAGGGCCTGCTCTAACCCTGCCACTGGTTTAATGCTTACATCAATGGAAATGTGGCCTCGCAGAGTGCAGTGAGAATAAGATATACATGTAAAGTATAATATAAAGTATAATCCATGCCATAGTAGAAGGAAGGATAGCCAAGAGTGAACACTTACCCCTTCTACCTTGCAAGATATTTAGGCGTCTTATCACGTAAGTGTAAATGGATGTTAGGCCAAAGGTCTTTGAGAACTTGGACTCAAAGCTCAACTCTCTTTTCATTAGTGTAAATGAAGTGCAGCTGAACTGGAGTCCGTGAAGTCACATGGGGAAGTGAAAGGAGAATTGGGACGAAAATGAACTGGGATCAAGAGTTGAGCGCAAAGACTCTTGTATCAACGAAAGAGGGGATTTGGAAAATAGGTGATGACTATGCTGGTAGGCGATCACGGTGCTAACAGTCACCACGATGATAATAGTGATGACTGTTAGCTCATTTCATCTCATCTCCTGTGGCTGCTAAATTTCACCCAATAACCCTTCTGTTGAGCTCTGGGAGATAGGCAGTAGGTGCTGTGAGAGACTAAGACAGGTCTTGGACTAGGGTAATAGAAGAAGGGTGATTATAACCTCTCCAGGTTTTGTAAGCAGTCCATTTGGGGCAGGCACATTCACAAATAAGTCAGATTCAATGAATAGATTATGTCAGGAAGCCAAAGGATGCTGAAGTTCCCCTGTTACACAGTTTACAGGAACGAGTTTAGAGAGGAGGCCCATGGTTCTGTCCTATTAATACCCTGTGGTAGGCACACCCATGATGGGGGAGAAGCTTCATGAGTGTGCTGGTGACCTCCTGAGGAGCCGGGCTGCGGCCAGGAATGCTGCTTTTACAACACCTCTTGTAAAAATAGGTACAATGGGCATTTTAAAAAGGGGAAAGGGTAGTGTTTAAACATAGAATCATAGAATCATAGAATCATTGAGGTTGGAAAAGACCTCTAAGATCATCGAGTCCAACCATCGACCCAACACCACCATGCCCACTAAACCATGTCCCCAAGTGCCTCATCTACTCGTCTTTTAAATACCTCCAGGGATGGGGACTCCACCACTTCCCTGGGCAGCCTCTTCCAATGTTTAACCACTCTTTCAGTAAAGAAATTTTTCCTTACATCCAATCTAAACCTCCCCTGGCGCAACTTGAGGCCATTTCCTCTCGTCCTAACGTATATTCAAGTTGGTGATGAAACCTCCAAATGCTTAGAGTCTGCATGGATATTTTAAGGATACAGAGCATTCATGGAAAAATGAATATTATATCATATCATATATTATTATTTTTAATAAAAATTGTAGTGGCCTGTAATAATCGTAAACCAAACCCCAACAACTTGAGTACATGTTTAACCCCCACGCTCTGCAAAGAAAACAGTGTGCACATTGCACTTGCTGTGAGAGCCTTTTTTCACTGCGAGCACTCTCAGCCTAACACATGGCTGATTTACAGCCTGAGTTCAAGAGATTGTACAGACCAGTAAGGAAATTGTTAAGAAAACTTTGGAGCCTAAACACCCACTTTTGCACAAAGCACAAAGCACCTGTAAAAAAAGACCTGCCAAACTTAAATGTCTCCTGCTAGGTTACATATTCTCTCTGCTTCATACAGATGCTTTGAACACAAAATAAATCATCAACAAAAAATATCAAGCTAAGCCATCCCAAGCCAAATCCTTCGGTGATGAAATGAAAGCACTTATGCCAATTTATATTTGTGGGGAGTTCACGGCTTGTTTTGGGTACTCTGTCATATCTGTAGTTTCTGCTCCAGCCACGAAGCTGATGATTTATCTGACTGGTTGAAGTGGAGTAGTGTATAAATGGTACTAACAGATACAGCCTCACTAAAGCCAGGAAGCATAACACTGAGCCTAATTTATGGTTTCCAAACAAGTCATAGGACTGATCCTGCAATCCCAACTTGAGCAAAACTCCTTCTGAAGCACTGGGCACAGCTATAAACTCAAAATGGAGTGCCAGGCTGGGCTGGGGGCTGCCTGATACCTACCTGTGCCACTCATTTGGAAGTAGACTTAACTAAACATTTCACAATTTTTCTGATACAATGTGGAACATCTTGGCTTATGCAAGGGCAAGAAATACTTCCGCATGAGCAAGGAAACTACCTTCCCCTCCAGAACATGACAGGCATCTGTCTTTTTAAAACGGGATGGTAAAGCATGTTTTACTTTGATCAGCTTTCATTTATGAGAAAAAATGATAAATTTGAATAGACTGGAACTACGCTTTCCCTTTATGGGAAACAGAGCCTTTAAAAATGGTAAATCCCTCCCTTAATGTGGAGCAATACAGTATTGAATTCCTGTACAGAACACCATGAAGTCACGGTGAAATCTGCTGAATCTGTTAGGAGTACCTAACAGCCCTTTACAGGAGTATTTTATTTTTATATCTTTACTTTCTCTCTCATGCTGACTGATGGCTGATTGCGTATCACAGTCTCTTTTCTGTATATAAGGGGAGAACAGTGTCTTTGGTTAACTAGGTCCTTACAGTTTTAAAGTAGTGTGTATGTTCATGTGTGAAGTACCACTAAAAATCCTTCAATATTTATCTGCAAAAGCAAGCAGACCCTTGAAATGATAATCAGCAATTCTGGAGAAGCAGTCGTCTCTCATTATGGGTACAGCCCTTCAAAATTAATTGAGGCTGACCTTGCACTGAACTTGACAGGAGTGGTATCTGAGGAGAAACTCCCACATTGGTTCTTAAATGTCTTGATAAGTCCTGACAATAAGAAAGTGCCTGCTCTAACTAGCTCCATCTGTATCTGTTTTAGAGATTGCTTTCACAGGACAGCTTTCTGTCTCTAGAAACAACCACCAAAGTACCCTCTTATGCACTAACCAATATTCTGCTTCACCTCGCTGATCCCCTCTGGTCGGCAGAATTTTCTCTCATTTTCCTGGTCCTTGAAGCCGTAGCATAAGCAAGATCTTACATATGCTTGTACAAATTATGATTTGAATAGTCCCAGGAAGCCGTGCCAAAAAAAATAGGGAAGTTATAAGGTATAGACTTGCTAGTTTAGAAGGATACCTAGCTTAGAAAATCATCCATTTCATCTTGTTTCTTTAGAGTAGTTTGATAACTCCATCATATTTCTAAGTCTGCCTTACTCTTACATTTGCTCGTATGCTGTAAAGAGCCTGAGATGGTTCTGTAGAACATGGGACAAAATAACCCATTAATAACAAATAGTAATTCATACAAAACGGATCAGAACCGACCAAAAAGTCTTTTTGTCCTGCAGCTGCCCTGATGAAGTTTCTTGCTTCTCTCGTCTTTTTCTTTAGCTTCCAAAATCTCTTTATATACAACAGCTCTCCTACCTCCCCGTTCTGGTCCCTGCAGTCTCCAGGGCCTTGGGTCCAGTCCTATTTCTACTTTTACTACTATTTCTTGTTGGCTGCATTTGGAGTTTCATTTTTACTAATAAAGCAGAGCTGATCCTTTTTCCTTCTTTATATTTTACATTTTCATGAAGCGCAACAGTAAAAATGCCTGATGGCAAAGGCTTTTTCTGTCAGTAAATGACAAGCTGACCACAGATACGGGGATGAAAACTCTTCCAACCGATTGTTAAACTCCCAGAAAATGCTTTTCTTACCAGTCATCATTGCTTATACACGACACACATCAGCTATTCCTGCTGCTGCAGGGAGACTCACTTCAGAGTGGAAGGCTTCCAAGAAGGCTTCAGCCAGCAAAGCCTATGGCCTCAAATGCACGGGCATGTGGGACGGTGTGTGCGAACAGCCAGATAGTAATCCTGTGCATTCCTAGTTCAGTGCAGGAAATGTTTCCTTCTAACTAACTTTCTGAAAAAGTAGGCTTAAATGATTTGATAAATCCCAAATATTAGAATTAGAGTGAAAAAGAATAATAAAAAGACAATTTACCTTAGAGATGGTTATATGATACAGCGTAACTTATTTTTTACTAACTAGACACTCCTCTAACATCCACTATTAATGCAGACTTTAGAGTTAAGAGGTGGACAAAATACTCTGCTTTTGTTCTCTATGTCAAACTTTGCTTTTGTGCTCCAGGTGTCTTTAAAATTCTTAGGGTTTTGTTTATTTTAATAATTCAGCACCTACTCAAATTCTAAACCTTTGTTGTTTTAGAAAAATAACAGTAATTACTGTACTTCAAAGGTCTGTAATGAATTAATTGATCAGCCCATACATATAAGAAAACTGCTAAAGGACGGACCTTGACAAAAGACCATAATATTATACCTGGTCAGGTGCTCTCATCCCAAATGTGTTAGAAGAAATATAATTACACAGGAATAAGTTATAATATTTATAGAGGCTATTTTAGATCTTCATTAACAACAAGTCTTAAGTTAGGCAAGGCTTTTGGACAGGGCCTATTCAGCCATGTATTTAACTGCTGTGCAGAATCTGGGCTTCTATTTGACAGTTGAAAGATTGTCATCATTTTTAGAGCTCAATATAAAACTCTTGCATATAAGAAAAACACACCCAGAATCCTTACTGGGGCTGCTAAATATTACTGCAACACACACATTGAATAGTAAGAATAGATAATCATCTAGAGAGCATCCAGCAACAAACGGCCCAGGTCTGATGGCCCATTAGAGTGCTAATTAAAATTAGACATAAAAACAAAATACACCAGCCTTATCCGTGATTTCCATCTCAGCTACTTCACCCTAGAATGTAAAATACTGTTATCCATTTCAACACACTGGGAAACAGAACCAAAGGAAGACCATCAGGTTATCCGAAATCACAAAGACGGTGAATAAGGAGCCCTCTCATTTCCTGACTCCCAGTCCAGTGAGCAGCACTGTCCTCATCTGCCTTGTTAATAATTATTTCCAGTGTAGAAGGACTAAAGCTCAGCTCCACAGAAGGAGGCTGGGCATGGTGAAAACAAATGTCCCCATCTCTCTCGCTTACCATCTAACCTGCAATGCAGAGTTAAACATCACTGTGACTGGGGTGTTCATGACCCCAAACTTCCCTTCTAAACTTGGACTAGGGATTGAGCCGGTCTTTTAATAAAACCCCATCAGCGAGAGCACTTGGCCTGGAGGGAGAGACCTGAGTTGGGTTCTCACCTCTGGCTGAGAGGGATAAAACTCATGTCCCCCCTTTCTGAGGAGAAATGATCTAACCACAAACTGATCAACCGTGCTGTTTGGGGAATCTTACTCTAGACTTCTCCCGCTCAAGCTGTCCTATCATGAATTTACGAGCCGGTTAGACATCTGCTTTAGCAGATGGTGCCTGACTTTACAGCCTTGTGGTGAGGACATGCCCTGGACAAGGGGCATCCTGCAGTCCGCTTTTCTTTCTCTGTAACCATTTTGCTTCAAAGAGTCACCAGACAGAAGATGGACCCACATGGAAGATGGACCCAGAGAGAAGATGCCACCCACAGTAGGTGGCATTCCCCACTGGACTGACGTCACTTGGGAACCCCAGGTGGGCGCAGTGACACCCTGCATCTTCCCCCGTTGCTGAGGTGGCCTCATCGGCAGCCTCCCGTGCCCACAGAGCTGTCGGGATTTGGGCTCAGGGAATGCTTCTGTGATTGCAATTAAGGCAGTCTAATTTTAAAACTGTGTGCAGCTCTATTGGTTTCATTTTACTTACACTTTGTTCTTATTATCTGGGCAAGTTACTGTACAGTTAAAGCCAAAAAAAAAAAAACAGGAAAGATAAGAGGCTGAAAGTTAAGATCATTCATGCGTTCCTTTCATGGCAAGGCACATGTGAAGTAGGTGAGAGGACAAACGATAAGCAGAGCGAAGGCTGCAATGGCAGCCTTGGTTTTGAATCTTCCGTAGATTGCAAATCTGTGTCATACTTTGTTTATATTTGAAATGGTATGTATGTAAAAATCAATGTTCAATAATTAGAAATGTGCATTTGTAATTATTATGGCAAATTGTAATTTACATATTTACCAGGAAGATGAGAAGAGCTGTTTAAAGTATCATTAATGATATTAAGTCCCAGATTGTTCTTTATATATGCACAGTTCCAAGGGCAATCTATGGGAACAGGTAGTTTTTATAGGGGGTATGTGCTTGTGTGTGTGTCTCTCTCTCTCTGTTTGTGTGTAGCAGCATGATGATTCCATAATGTATCCAAAATATTTGTAACAGCATAGTAAAAATAGACATATTCTCTCACTGGCTTCCTCTCACCCTCTGTGTTTACCTGGAAGACTACGAGGATACAAACCATAATTACTTTAGTCCACCTAAGGGAAAGATACACCGTCAGCAAATAATTTCTAAGCATTTCTTTCAAGTCATTTCAAGAGGAGAGTTTTGTACCCTGAGAACCAGTGTGACTAAATGCTGATTTTTTCATAGTCCCTGGGGGCTAAATATATCACTCATTGAAGTCAATAGGAATCTTTCCATTGACTTCAGTTAACAGTTGGATCAGTTCTTAGAACTTACTTTACTCGGTGATCATTTTTTTACGCACAAAACCATTGATGAAGTTCGGTATGAATCTCTAACTGCTCTCAGACCAAATCTGGCATGCTTTTACAAGGCGGAAAGGATGGGGAGGGGGAGGTGAAGGGGAGGATCTGTGAAGGTGGAGCTTTTCTTGCCATTAAATGGGTGGGACTGTAAAGGCGCCATAAAGGAGGTAGAATTTATACTTGCCTGGAGAGCAGTTAATATATCTGACCTATCATTTTGCTTGTTCCGTGGAACCAGTGAGTTTGCTTTATTCAGTCTAGTTTAAGATGTGATTCTTTCATAGGTGGGATCTCTTTTCCTTGGTTACTATCTGGATGTATCCAAAGAGATCAGAAATTGTAATTACAGGCTATTGTGCTTAGCCAGCTCCTATGCCGGTGCACAAAGTCCATCTGATAAAAAAAACCTTGAAGAGCTTCAGCAAGAGGGAACTAAAGATATACTTGACTGGGCCAGCGTCAGGGCTGTCTCTCAGCTGGAGAGAAAGGATGTTTGTGTAACCTGCCCCCCCCCCCAGGCACTACATGTAATAATGACTGACAACCTTGTGGAACATTTCATTTAGTAAAGTTCCATTAAAGTTCATGGTAATTTTGGGCACTGGAATCTGGTCCTGAAATGCACATCTTGTTGCACCCACCAATAATTTTGTTATCAGTGCCTCCATCTTATTAGCGGAGAAACAAAAAGTAAAATTACAGAAAGCGAAAGAGAAAATTAAAATGACTCATTTAAGCTTAGGAAGCTGCCGGGGCAGGAGCAGAAAGACCAATGGGAGAAAAATCACTGGAAAAAGGGAACAGAAAGGGGGATGACAGAATCCAGGGATACAGGGAGGGAAAAGAGAGAAGTGAGAGGAGGAGAAACAGGGAAGTGGCAAAAGAAAAGGAGAAGCTGCTGTTTTAAGGAAATGGGAAAGGTGGCTATTACTGAAACAAAGCAAAAGAGAGTAGGAAATGGGATGTCCAAAAGGAGATAATAAATGGAGAATAAATGGATTTAGAGGGATAGTGATGGAAACAGGCAGTAAGGAAAGGTAAGCTGAGGAGAGAAAAGCAAGTAGCAAATGAATTTCGTCTTCAGTGTTAAAGAATAAAAGAAGTTAAAATAGCGCACTTATTTCCCTCCACAAGACATATACTCATCCGCTTGAGTGGTATTAAATGTAAGATGGTAGCAGGGTTTGCTGTACAGCCTCTGTGAGAGTCTGTCCTCTAGCTCTGTGGTTTTTAACTCCCTTCAATTTTTGGACCTCTTACCCCCATAGAGATCCAAACCTTCCAGAGTGAATTTGATCCTCACTACTGTAGGCTTGGGGGGTCATCTTAGTCACTTTTTGGAGAGACCCTTGGAAGTAGCCCACAGATGCCCCAGGGGTCCCCAGACGGCGGCTGAAGAGCCCTGAGCTGGGTGGGGATGGCTGATGCTACTTCTACTGCAGATTATTCCCATAGTTCAAGCAGTAGCAATCTAAACCTTGGAAAAAATATTCCCATGTTTCAACTCTGGTGTTAGTCCAGACAGATGGGAAAATCGTCTCAAAACTAGTGCATGTTTTGGGGAACAGGGGAGTCTTACCACATAGGTTCAGGCCTGAATGTACTGCATAGCAAAAATCATGGTGAAGGTTAATTCCCATCACAGAAATAGAGAATACTTTTTGGGCAGAGTCAAAAAAACTGATTCTGTGCTGATTTTACAACATGATAACTCCGAGTTCTGGAAAGCTCTTTCTCGTGTATGTGCCGTGCAGGGAAAAATTGGACCCCATCAGGCTTACAGTAGTTTCAAAACTTAATACAATTAAAACCGTAAAGCAGACAGAGAGACAGGTTTTACTCAAGATATCACTACATATTTTATTTATTTGCATTTCATTATATTTTCACCAGACCAAATAGGTTTAATGGCACTGCATGACCATAAACCGACATAGGATCTGGATGGGACATGGGGATTTTAATTGTGTTACTCTGACTGACGTCCTACAGTTGCATAAACGTTAAGACAGGAGACAGCAGAAAGCTTTTGCTGTAAGGATGTGAGTCTGTTGCTCTGTATAATGATGTCTATAGCTCTGTTTAGCAAGGAGACAGCCATATTTTAGTTTTAATCAAATACCCGCAGCGTATGAAGTAGTGTCAAGGGATGTGGAGGCAGGATTTGGTCAGCAAAAGGTAAAGGAAAGAATTCTTTACACCGGAGACTTGTGGAGAGCTGCAAGGACCACGCTGCGGGATGGTATTCAGCCTAATGGTCTCTGCAGAGAGAGGAAGACCCAATACGTGTCGGTCTTCTGCTGATGAGCTGCTGTACCTGGCTTAAGGGAAAGCAGGAATAATGAACATGAATGTCACCTCTGTGAAATGACTGCTGTTTCAGGGGACTGGCCCCTGAAGTTTGTGACGAAAGAGAGAAATGAAATAGAAAAGGACCGGTAAATGTTCAGAGGGAGGCAAATGTAAGATGTTTTATGAAATGGAAAACGCAACTGGCAAAGAACATCAGAGCATCTGGTGGCTGTACTGGGGTTTACTTTAACTTCCTGATAGTCTTAATTATTAATTTATTTTTTTCCTGAACTGGAGTGTGATCCTACGTCTTTACTGCCATCAAGTTAGCTTTGGTTTTAAAGGGGAGCAGGATAAAACCTATGTGACACAGTGGAACTGGGTTAATTTTTCACTGTGGTTTCATTTTCTTTTTTCACTGAAGAATTTCAAGCCAGGACATGTTTCAGTGGCCTAATCTTAAATGCGCACAGGAACGGTCTCTCTGTTTGCTCTGCAGGGAGGAGCTGGCTCACTTCAGGAGCAGTTCAAGAATGAACACAACTGATTTTGCTGTCAGTTTTGCTCTCAGTTTTTAGTACTGGCTGTAGCTCACAGGCAATAATGGTACCAGCAGTGGTGAAGCAGTATTGTATAGCAGACGAATCTCTTGGCTTTAGTTTTGTATAAGATAGTACGATTTCAAAACAAAATAAACATCTGCCTACTTGGTGAAGTGTTGTGATTGTTGAGTAGATGTCAGTGACCCTTAAACAACAGGATAACAACACTTGGATTTCCAAGATACTTCTACCCACACTGAACGAGGGAGCTGCTTTTTTTCCCGTTCATTATTCTGTGACATTGCTCTGCTTAGCTGAAAATTCTCTAAATAAATTTCCACTTCTGGTGCAGCTAGCTAAATAAGAATGGACAGTTGCTAAATCTCTGTCAGAATTACAGCAGGCACCTGGTCATGGCCACTAAAACTGATGTTGCTAACACGTTTCCACAATAACTTCATGCTCAGAACTTTCCAACCAATTATCTTTTAGGAAGAAATTTTCCACATTTGGCCTCTGCTTGAGAGGAGTTTTTTTTTTCTTCTAGGCTTGAGAAAAACGATGCCAGCTGTTCTTGAACACAGCATGAATTATAAAATTATGCCTCTGAAGTAAAAAGAACTTCACAGGCTGCACCGAGCTGAAATGTAAAGCTTGCTCTAGACCCTTCTGAAGACCAAAGGTTTTGCCTGGCATTATACTTGACATTGATTTACCTAGATTAATAAAGGTAAGGCAATAAACATGCTTTGAAAGAGCCAAGAATGATTTATCTATAGGTGAGTGCGTGAGCCTACAGCAAGAAAAGCCTGCAGCTTGCACGAGCTGTAAACGGAGAGCTGCCAGGTAGGTCGGAGGAGCTCCCTCCGGCTCTCTGCAAAGTGCACTTCGTTGTTTGAGGAGAACGGGGAGCAACTGCACCTTCCACAGGAGGAAAGCCAACATCACTACTCCAGACTCTTTCCCTTCCCCACCAGTTTGGTTTTTTTTTTTTCAAAAGCAGACAATTAAATGTAAAATAGGAGCGTTAAGTTTGCAAAGTTGAGCATGCTAGCACTGGGACGTTTAAAAAGCTAAGATTACTACTCCTGTCTGTGCGGCCAACGTGTACATTTATGTATATACATATACAGCCAGGCAGCCACATGCACACAGAGGGGAGATACAGAGGGACTTTCAAACTAGTATTAGAAATCGATATCCGTGATAAAATGCTCCAAGCCATTAATACATCCCAGAATATACCACTTGAGACATATCACCTATTACCAAAATACAGCCACATTGAACACTATGAAATTAACTAACCAATTGGAGCGCTTGATCAGGGCATACATTTTATATATGAAGGTATACATTTTATATATGAATGAGTTTATTGGTGTAGTTAGAACATCCGCGAGCTTGAAATGTCCTGATCTTTCCACGCTTAGTACAGAGACTTGAAGACTGTCTTAATGACAAGTTTGTATGTATTGTATATGGAATATTATCGAACTGGATAGCACTGTGCATCTCTCTGTAAGCCTTCTGCATCTCTCCCGGGTAAATGCTTTTTTGACACATCTTGTTTTCTAGCACTTTGGGGGCAGTTGGAAGGCAGTATCTGTCGTTTAACAAACCAGGAAGCTTTGGAAACAAAAAAAGAACTAAACAAAAACCCCTTCACCACAGCCACCACCATATTTCCCTCTCTCCTGCAGGGACTCCCTGGTTTTCCCTGAAATCATAAGGAAATCGTGTGCTGTTGTGATTTAAGAGAAGTTTAAAAAAAAAAAAAACACGCATTATTTTTAGCTATCATTTCATTAAACGGGTCTTTTCTCCTCAGAGTAAAAACTGAAGCCTTCCTCTTCGTGTAAAATGAACTTTTAGCTGTCATCTAAAGCAGCACGGGGGAGGGGGGGAGGTGAGAAGGAGGGGGCGTTATACAATTATTTCCTGTAGAATAAGATCACATTTTTGAGTCCTTTCGAAAACTACACAGTCTCCACTTTTCTCTTCTTCTTCTTTTTTTTTTTTTTTTGGTCGTGAGGGG
>NW_008795317.1:1589462-1600579 GCF_000699145.1 Aptenodytes forsteri | reverse complement strand
CGGCGGCGGCACCGCGACCCCGGAGGGTCCGCGGGGGCAGGGACTGAGGAGACGTAGCGGGACTGGCCGGGCGATGAGTAACCCCCCCACTGCCGTGTGTATATATATGTATCCATATCTATTATATAAACATAAAATGAGCGGGAACTCCCGGTGTGAGCCGGGGACGTTCGCTTTTCTTTCTGTCCCCGTGTCCTGACACGAAGAAGATCAGTTGCTGAACTGTTGCCTAACCAAGTCAGGCGTGACACAACAGCAAACTTGTTTCAGAGAACGAGTTTCCTGTTGGAAATCAATTTTCCTCCTAATAACAGCATTTGAGAGGCTGGAAGGCAGCAGAAGATGGTTCGGGAATGATGTGGGATGTCAGAAAGCTTAAGGTCAACCAGCGTGCACAGAGGTTGTGAACTGTAATTGCTCTTAATGCTGTTTAAGATTAACCTCAATGGTTATCGGGGTTTATTGCATCAGCACCAGAGGAAAAGGAATTCATACGAAGAAACAAAACCAAGAGGCACAGTCAGCCATCTGCAGCTAAGCAAAAAAGAAAAGACTGAAAGTAGTCACTTTTAACATTAATATTAAACAGGAATACCCTTAAATAATAGAAATGCACAGCTAGGAGGTATGTCCTGAAATTAAAATATTGTCAGATGAGATGTAAAAGTTCACTGCAGATGGAAAGAATCATCAGCAAAAGAACAAACAAAAAGTAGGGGGAGAACAAACGAATAAAGTTCTTTGAATCTACCTGAATTGGGAGGGTACTATTAATAGAAAAGCCGGGGTACCATTAATAGAAAAGCTGTTCTCTTTGGAGAAATCCAAAACTAAGGATAAAGTAATGGAGCATTAACTCGCACTGGGAACAAGCTGTGCCTTTCCAGTGTGGGTCTGTGAAATGTTCAGCGCCTTCAATGTCAGTAACTTCAGAAGGACTCGAACCAGCCTGGAGCAGAGATCCGTGTGCATGGCCTAACAAAGTAACTGGAGATTGTATCAGAAAGGCCCAGATGTAATCACACTTTAAGGCTTGGTATTCTTATTTCTAGTTTCCCCAGCCTTTACAAACCCAGAGAAAATGAGATAGTGCTCTTGATGGCTTATGGACAGAGGTACAATTTGTACAAAAATTGGGGAAAAAGGAAGGGCAACCTGTTGCGTTTTTTTCAATAGCAAAACCTAATTTTCATTCCTGTAAAACATTTCTAAAAGCAGACTTGTTCCTCAGAAATCGGAAAACATCTGCCTTGTTGTTATGAAAAGGGAATCTATTCAGCTTACTGACTACATTTGACATAAGGCTGATTATTTTTGTTATTTGTTTCACGGTGGCTCCTCACAATTTCAGTGGTAGACTGGAAGCCTACCCTACTAGGCACTGTCCAGAAGCCCTGCCCCAAGAAAGAGCCCCAGGAGAGCAAACCAGTGGCAAACAGCTCTGCAAAACGGGACTCGGCTCACGGCAGAAATCCTTACACAAGCCTCAGCCTCCTGGTAGGCCCTCCCTTCCCTAAAGTCTGAATAAATAGAGATGCCTTTCAGGATGTCTGGAAGGTCAGTGAGCTGTTCAGGCAGGAGAGCAGCAAGTTTCTATAGCCAAGGACACTTCCCCCTCTGTGCTTCTCCTCCCTGTGGGCACCCTCCCATTCCTTTTTTTTATACTAATGACAGACGGATGAGAGTACCTGTGGACATTGTAGTAGGGTTTTGTTGGTGCCCGTGGTACACTTAGCACTAACTAGTAGAAATCCACAATTAACACAATTTCTCAGACACGTTACTAAAACATGAACATTCTTGGTTCCCTCTGGTGCTGCTGCTGACCTTAATTGAAAGTTCACCTAAACTGAAAAATAATTGAATAAACCACCGGTGCTGGAAAACGATTAGCCCATTTAATTATTTTGTAGGCTGGAGAAACGGTTTTACTGTTAATTTAAGACTCCTGGTTTGACTGAATTATACAAAATTAACTTTGTTGAATGAAGCCATCACTGGGAGCCAAGGAGACTGACATTCAGTGAAAACAGCTAAAATTTCTGCTAGCGATGAGGGGTTCGGTGTCATCTGGAATTAGCCTGTTTAAACGAGTTGAATGGTTGAATGTTGATAAGTGCTAAATAATGCTGGGAGGACTTTAGCTGGAAATTATAGGGCTGTTTCTGACTTGTTGGAAAAGAGTAACTGCTAGCTTTCTGAGATTATAGGATTAAACCATATCAGTACTTTAAATGTGACTCATGAGCAGGGGCTTTCTGAAGAGAATTACATAAATTTCCCAAGGTCTTTCTGAATAGCAAATTGTTCCAAATAATTTCCTCATCTTTACTAACTACGGGTGAAATCCTGGCCCCATTGAGGTCAACAGAAAAAGTCCTTTTGATTTCACTGGGTTCAGGATTTCACCCCCAGACTCTCGGAAATCTTCAGCTCTTCTGTGGTGACTGGGTGAGGAAGAAGTGAGGAAGTCTGCAGCTGGACATGGCATTTTCTACCAACTGGCAATTCGCTGTCCTCACATTTTTGTATTTACCTCGCTTAGCAATGAACCAGATTCTACCCTCATTTGCACCAGTGTGGATTTCCAGTGTATTTTTAGATATCTCTGAGCAAAATCTATCTTCCTGTCAAGGCACGTGACCCCAAACATTTCTTGCTGGGTTACAGAAGTAGCGTACGGGGAACTATGCAATTCTGGTTGATCATGTGGAAATTTAACTTACCCACACTGCTACCCTGAGGCAACTATTTGCTTACCTGCACTAAGTTAATTACAATTGACTTTGCTATAATTATTACAGTCCCAATCAAGAGTAGATAACACATACTGTAATTACCCGTACAGCTATTAAAAAAACCCCAAAACTACACACCAAAGAAAGCTGGAAAACCAACATGGTAAACCCAATTTAACACAAGTCACCTTATGAATAAGGGAAGTAATACAATCTGTTTTCCTATGGATTTGCACCTTTTGTCCCTTGGGCCACCCACAAAAAAACGCTCAGCTTTCTTCCAGACCTCTCATCTCACATCTTCTGGGCGAGAGATAGCTTGTGTCATGCAGAGCTGTGTGCATCGGCTAGCTAGGTTGCCCACAATGTTAGGATGGCTGACTGCTGAGTTTTGCCTCTTTCTCCCTTAGTGGGGTCACCAGTTTTCACAAAGCACATAGCGGGCCTCTCTCCCTCCAAAACTGGCTAAAAAAATTAGTAAGAATGACTAAAAAGAGGAAAGAGAGCACTGTTGGGTAGGTTCATTTTCTTAGGAAAACTACTAGAAATGAGGTTCCTTCATGGGTGTCCATTTGCATAATTTCCCTGAAGTCTCTTCAGTCACGCTGTTTTATATCAGCAGGACATCTGACCATAAATATTTAAGAATTTCAAGCCTCTTGTTGAGGGCACATGAGGACAGTTTCAGATTTTACAAGAGCAAAGGAATGAAACAAATGGCTTCACGTTTTTCATGACTCAATCTCTCCAACTCAGCCTGTGCTTTGAAGCCCCAGAGTGTGTATAGACTTTTACCTTTGTGCCGGCTCTTGTGAACTGTTTTTCAGGAGTTTATAGCCAGATCTACAACTCTGTGTAAAATTGAGCATGATAATTTAGTGACAGATTCTGTCTTGGTTAGCAGACTTCAGCTCCTAGTAGAACTCTTTGAGCTTTGCCTAAATGTAGTTGAGATCAAGTTACGCTCTGTCCATTTGAAGCTGGAATTTTGTGGTGGTATAGCTCTGAGGATGGAGATACTCTTAAACTCCTTCTGTGCTTTAAATAATAATAATATTTCTTTGCTTTCTGATTTTTGTTCCTTATTCTCTTTCTCTTCCTATTCACTCAGTTCTCATTTGCCACACATTACCAGTCTAAAACTTTGAAGTATACATACATATACACAATTTTTCTCCATATTAAGTTTCAGAAAGACCTAGATATTGTGTGACACGCTAATACTATTATTATTTTTAAATACCAACTTGAAGTTAATCTGAAGTAGAAGTTTTTACTAGTGACCAAATTCTTAACTGCTCGACTCTCATGAGAGATTGGGGTAGATGGGGAATGGGGACTGAAGCAATGCAAGAAATACAGTATTATTTCACATTATAAAATATACCTCTAGGAGATATTATTTGCCTTTCTAAAGTTGTTGAAAGACTATTATTATTATCTCTTTTTACCTTTCAGCAAAATGATGGTCCAACACTCAGGCCAGGTATCTGCATTAGAAGTCAGCGCCTCCGCAATTGTTCCCACTTTGTCCCCTGCAGGGTCACTGGGGTTTGATGATTTCACAAATTTAACCCCACTGGTGAAAGAGGAACTGAGATTTGCCATTCAGAATAAGCGTCAGTCCCACAGGATGTCTTCTACATTGGACACGGTGACAGTTTCTGAAAGGCCAATTGAAACATCAATCATGAAAACAGAGGTATGCGTCTTTAAATAGCATTTCAGTGTGAATGATTAATTCTCTAATAAAATTTCAAGGCAAGACCAGAAATTATATCAACTACAGACAACCTCTCCACCGTATTTGATTCTTTTAAGCCTGCTGCTTGGCTTTCTGTTAAATGCTTCTGGGAAACCCTCCGGTATTTCTCATTTCCATTGAGACCTATAGTTGGATATTTTATTTTTGATTATGGACGATGTTTTACAGTGCTTAGAGCAATCTGGTTTCCCTGCCTACTTGTGGCTGAACTTGGAATAAGTCACTGCAGCTTTACTTCAGTGAGGACAGTGCAGTAGGACCCACATGGCCTACTGTCTACTGAGGTAGACACGGCCGTGCTATGTCCACACTAGGTTTTTACTTTGAGATAATAGTCTCCATGAAAAACATTTGTCTTATAAAGTGGAGAAATAGCTTAAGTTAGGGAAATAGCTACACCTCGGTCTAAGCCTCCACAGGAAACAAAACAAAGCTTGAAGGACTGTGTTAATATTCTCTTTTCGGCACTGCCTTTAGTTCGCTGCACTCTCAATGCCCCGTTCATGCCACATCCTCCATTCTGCTCCCCGTGCCCTTCGCTCCTTTTCCTCCTTGGGGAATGGAGGAGAGATAGAGGTGTGGGAGTCAGCCTGGGGAGACGCTTGGCAAGTTTTTTGAGTACCATTGATTTAAAATGAGCCATCACGTGGATTACATCCATCCAAACTCCAGTCAGGTTTTTATTGACAATTCTAATGGAGCTACTACCATTTTACTGTGTGGCAAGCAAGGTCAGAATCGCATCCTTATGTAACTCATGTTGTGAGCACTGACAACACTATCCATGTTGCTTTTAAAAATGCAGAAGTTATCAAAATACAGGTCAAGTATTTACAACATCTTACGGATTGTGTGTATCTGTTTTTATGGGATAGTTTTCTCCTGAAGAGGATGAAAGAAAAAAGCGAAGAAGGGAAAGGAATAAAATTGCTGCTGCAAAGTGTCGAAACAAAAAGAAGGAAAAAACAGAATGTTTGCAGAAAGTAAGTGACTGGCTTGAATTGTTCTTAATCTGTCATCCTGCCAGGATCTGAACAGACAGCACAGGGGCACTGTCATAGTAGGAAATACAGAAAAATGTCACCCAAAACTCTGTAAACCCATCAAAACATTAGTTATAAAAAAATGAACATGCTATATATTAAATGAAACCTGGTTAAAACTGGAAAAAAGTGAAGGCATGGTAGGAATGAAAAGAGATTACTGTTTCAGTGATCAATCTTGTCTATGGGGATAATATGAATTGAATGTGTACATTGAACACAAAAAGAAGTAAAATCTCATTTTGTATAATATCCACTGTGGAGACCAAGAGCCTACAAACACTGACAAGTAATCTCTGACTTCATTATGAAATGAGTGGTATAGTAGCTTAGCCCTGAAGTCTCTGTCCTAAGACCCCAGTAGTGTCTTCACCTGCTCTGCCATGATATAAAACTATTACAGCAGCATCAGGCCTGTCTTTGTGTCTATATCCGGGGAGGGGGGGGGAGGGAAGCTATGTCCTTACGTTGTTAGCTTGGGTATCTTTACCCATGTTAACATGGGTTTACAGAATATGTGACATGACGTTCCAGGGAGTTAATAAGAAGCACAGATAATTTTGGGTCAATTTTTGACCCAAAAAGTTCAGAATAATTTTGCAGGAGATAGCAATAATGCTTTGGATACCTGTCATTGTAAGTGAATACAAGACTGAATTTGGCTTTTCAACTTCTGTTACACTTCTCTAAAGGTCAAAGAAGGTAACTGTCAATCTGGGTTTTAGACTATTATCGACTGGGGGATGCATGTTTTCATCAGTACAGGACACTAAGAACATGCAATTTTTTTCTCTGCTAGCCATATGCTTTCCCACCAATAGAAGACTGCAACTATTAGATAAACATTGCAGTTAACTACTTGAACTACTCAGTCTAATAGTTGTGTGTGTTCTTTGTGACTAGGAATCAGAAAAGCTGGAAACTATCAATGCAGAATTAAAAGCCCAGATTGAAGAGCTAAAGAATGAGAAGCAGCATTTGATATACATGCTAAATCTTCACAGGCCCACTTGTATAGTTCGGGCACAAAACGGAAGGACACCTGAAGATGAAAGGAATCTTTTTATTCAACAGATCAAAGAAGGCACGTTACAAGGTTAAGTGATATGGCAAACATGGAAATATTTGTAGTGTTTTTAACAACTACCAGAATCCACGGAGGATCTGACATAATGTGTAGGATTCTATTAGTCAAGAGCCTTTAGGAAGGGCAGATCGCTTTCTGAAGCGGAAAGAATCATTTTGGCTTGACAGCGATTCTTCCTCTTGGAAGATCTGGTCTCAATCAAATTGAAGAGTCTTCTGCCTCAAATATAGGTTTTGCACCTGTCATACTTGCTGTTCCTAGGAGCTACAGACAACAGCTTCAGAAGTTTTAGCTCTCTGCTAGTATACAGTATCTGCACTCACGACGTTTGTGCTAGAACACTATGACTTCCGATGATGCACATGGTACAGACAGCTGTGCTGGATGGACACTACTTTTCCTTGTTGCTGGTAGGGAAAGCAGACCGAGAGTATTTTTAAAGTTTTGAAGTTTCCAGGAGGATGGTTTCTGGCAGAACATACTGATACGTAATGTTGCATTCTAACCTAACACACACATACACAAACACACAAAAAGCCTTTAGTTCCAACTAAGCTTTGTCATTTTTTTCACAACACTTGTGTGGGTTTTTTCAATGACTCATCTCAGACTGAATTTGAAAAGCCTAGTAGGTGTGACAAAGAAATGTTTCTTGCAAAATGTCCATGTAGCTAAGTTTGTATTTTATGAGCTGGAACTCCACCTACTATCCTTTGGGGACTACAATTTTTCCTTGAATTGCTGGAGAGCAGCTTGTACCACTGCTTGGTGACTTGGTGAATAGGACCTACTGGAAAGAGGAAACTAACTACGGAGGGATATTGATACAGGTTTTGCTTGAGTAAAGAACTGCAGGACTGAATCCCAGGCTCATGAATCGAAAAGTTTTTAGGACCTACTGGAAAGAGGAAACTAACTACGGAGGGATATTGATACAGGTTTTGCTTGAGTAAAGAACTGCAGGACTGAATCCCAGGCTCATGAATCATGAAAAGTTTTTTTTTTTTTAAAAAGAAAAATCATCTAGGATCTAATCCTACAAGCCTCAATTCATGCTATTAACCCTCACTCACAGAAGAGGTTCCATGGACTTCAGTGGGTCTGCTTATGCAGATAGCTCTTATAAGCATAAGAGCTTGACAAACCTTTTTGCATCAGTCAGGATTACTTCCTTTTGCCTGGTGATTAAGAGGGAAAAAATTGTGATTGCAGCTACTTTTATTTTACATTTGGGTGGCAACTACAGTCAATCAAAAGTGTTACTTAGAATCAAAAGGAGGCAAGAGTTTTGATGTAGTGAATAATTGTTTTTATTTTTTATTAAATACTAACCGTAGATGTTTTTGAACTGGTAGAAGAGCTGCTGGACAAAACAGTTGGAGCTATGAGCGTTTAAGTTCTGATGTTTCTGTGAAATTCTCAGATTGTTTAATCCTATAAAATATATCCTTACAATTTTTTGTAAAAGAAAATACTATCCTTATTTATCACTAATATCGTAACGAGTAAAGTTAATAAATACTGCGAGCAAGATAAAACTGAAAACACACGTGTTGCGCTGTCTTTTTACTTTTATCTCTTGGTGTTTAATATTATATATTCCTAAACTTTACCAGTTGTATTTGAGATACCACTATTGAAAACACTTATCCTTCATCTTTTCCACAGATGAGGCACTGAGTATCTTGAACGATTGGGTGCAGAGATTATACCTTCCAAAATTCTGTACCTCCATCAGTGGTATCTAGCTGCTCAATGTCACAATTTAAGTGAAGCAGACGATAAGAATGGAGCTTACAGTACATAATATTTTACACCAGTTACGCAGTGTTGAAATTGTGTTTTTGTCCTAAAGGCTAAAATTAAAGATACCTCAGCCATAAGCTTCTTACCCTACAAGTCCCAGATGAGTCTATCAGATAGCATACCTGATCCTTATATGATCATTATATTCTGCAACAGAACTTCTTAGTACATTTTCTTAAGATCTGGATATATTGTAATGTCCTATATCACATTTTAAAGATATGTACTTCATGTATCTGCAAAATTAATGTATTACAAAGATGACATACAAGATCCGATTCTGTCCTGAGAATCCATTGTCTTTCTGTATGTTGGAAGGAGCTTCCATTGACTTCCGTGAGAGTTTTATTCATGTCTGGTGGGCAGAGTTTGGAGCCTCTGCTGCTACTTCCCTGGCTTAGAGGGCAAGTTCCACAGGGAATTGGGCCAGCTGTTTATCAGAGAATGGATATACATGAAGTGTGTTACAATAAACTTGTCAAACTACATTCATCGGTATTTGACTTCTGTAATGTGGAAATACAAAACTGAGGCATCATCCTGGTATCGTACACCTTGGCTTTGCCTTTTGCGCATCAGATACCAGCAGACAAAACTGTTTGCCTCCTATACTGTTATAAGGTGTTACCACAGAGACTAGAATATAATGACAGAATTCATATGTCTCCCTTAGGGAATTTGTATGGTTGCTTTTAACCGTATCACTGGTGACGCAGGCGTCATGCTTTTTGTTGCTTGATGTTATTTACTTAGCATGCCAAATGTTAATATGGTACCACTACTATTGTCAGAAGATAATCTATTTTTATTTCTTTATATGTGCAGTCACAGCTGCTTTCTACTGCTTGTATGTGTGTGTGTGCATGCGTGCTCCTGCACGCTACTCTAGAAGTGATGGTACTCAAGTTCATTTGACTGTGCCCAGGAAAAAAATGTTTAAACAGCTAGACAGGAGCAGTATGTTGCATGAGTTTTCTAAAAGTATACTTTATTCAGGAGAACCTTTAAAATGCATTAAAAGCAGTTTGTTTTCTATTCTCAAGTTTGTTTTGATACTTTAATAAAAAAAGAATTAATATATATTTATTCACGTGTCATTTAATTCATTCTAAGTTTCAAGGTCCAGGAGCAACTTCATTTTCTTAAAAACAACACTAAGATACTAAAAAGCAAACATGTTCTATAGGTTTGCAACAATAAGCTTCTTATAAAGTGAAATTGGTACTGTTCACTGCTTGTCAAGGTACAAACAAAGTTTTGTTATCTCAAGGCTGATCATGATTTCCAGGCTAATTTCTTATTTGTGGCCTAGGGCTTAGATTAAAGGACTGGAAATTAGAACTCCTGAACCTTTCCTAACCTTGCAACCGACCAGCTGATAGTTATTTCAGCTTTCTGATTACCTAATGGGTTTAATGCTTTTGCTGCTGTGAAGCTTTAATATCTATAGATTGCTTTCTATGGTTACATGGAAGATACTAAAGTAGTATAGCATGATTAGGGCTTTGGTTTGTTTCTCTGTGTATCTGTGCTGGTGTGTGTGCATGTGTGTGTGTGCGTGGAGAAGCATGAGGAAAGATGAACAAAATGTTCTATCCTGCCTTTCCAAAACTAAGTATCTACACCCAGACAGAAGTCCCTGTGTTTTGACAGCCGGTGATGTGGACAAAAACTTTTGGCTTCAGTCCTTTGCAAGCAGTCATAACTTGTAATACAGAGGTCAGATAGAAGGCCAGGAGCTCCAAGGACCAGGAAATCCATTGCACTATTGCAAAACCTAGTTAAAAATATCAGCTGGAAGGAAGATCTAGGCTACTACGAGCCTGGCAATGTTGAATGCTTACTTTCCTTATCAGTACTTACGTTTACAGATGCGCAGTCCCAATACATATATTCACCCTTCCATGCATTCTCCTATAGCTGCTATCAAATTTTACTTTTGAATACTCAATTCACTTTTACTTTGGTAAATTTATAAATTGTCTGCCTGGCCTGTTTTAGAAAACCTTATCAACAAAATTAGGGCTATGAATTCCTGAACTGGTATTTTATAGTATTTTCTTTAAATGGTACAAGTTGAAACCATGAAACCACCATTGGTCTCTATGATGTATTCCTAATAACGTAATTGATATTTCTTGAACAAAATAATACATCGTATCTTCTCATTAGGTCTTGTTTTAGACGCTAAATCTGTGTGTATGGGCCCATGCAGACCTTCAAGCATGCTGGGCTTTACACTGTACATTAGTAAGAAGCATCTTCTACTTTTTTCTAGCTCTTCCCTTGTTGTAAATTAATAAATAGCAATATTGAAAGTAGGTAGAGCCAGTGATTTATGCTAGGCTGGAAACGTTTAATGAAACTGAATAGTAACAAATTTAAATTTACAATAACTTTTTGACCTGGGCCCATTAGAATTTGAAGTTATTGATTAAGGGGATTGTTTTAAAGTCACTGATTCTTAGTTTTGCAAGAATCATAGAATCACTGAGGTTGGAAAAGACCTCTAAGATCATCGAGTCCAACCGTCAACCCAACACCACCACCCACTAAACCATGTCCCTAAATGCCTCATCTACTCGTCTTTTAAATACCTTCAGGGAGAAACTGGATGATTCATGGGTAATGAAAATAAAACAGTACAATTGTTTGTTAGTAGCAAAATTTGAAAACGC
>NW_008795317.1:1580147-1589367 GCF_000699145.1 Aptenodytes forsteri | reverse complement strand
CAGCAGAATACTGGTGTGGGGAAAAGCCTCATTCATGTTGGCCATTGCCATGTTTCTATGTTTGCCCAGTGCCCCCAACTGGAGACCCTGAGAATCACATGATTAAAATGTGCAATAATATTAATTTACGTAAGTACTTAGTAACATTCTTCATTAGTTTGTAATGACACCAATATAATATTTTCATTTCTATAATAGGCATCACTCCTTTTTAAAGTATAGTTAAGATTAAGAGTGACAATACTTTTTAAAAATCCTGTTACTCAAAGTTCATTTCCTTAGTGGACACTGAGTCAGAACTGCTGACTTTAGTGATAAAAATAGTTATTTACTAATTTTCAGTGCTACTAGATTTTCAAAGCCATCACAGTTAAAAGAGAATACACTGGATTCTATTCTTGATACAGCATCAGTTCTGACTGCATATCTTTACTATTGCTGACAGTGATACACGAACCAAAAAATCTAATGATTTTCGGACTCCAAGCTAAATGTACTAGAGCTGACACTCAGAAAAGTTATTAGACCTATGAAATGAATAAATAGAAAACAGAAACAAACAGAGTTGAAGCTGGAAATTTTTTTTCTGCTTTTGAGAATTTAGCAACTTCATATTTGTAGATGCCACCAAAATAATTGGTGCACCACCAGGCCCACTTAGACAGCGGGTGTGCTCACACAGCAAATAGTAGTGTAGTATGGCAATACTTTTCTATAAGCTGGCTTAGTACCGGGAACATCCTGGTGATGACAGCAAGAAACTCAGCACAGGCTAATTGATGCCACTGAGAGGATGAGCTCTCTGTGCAGCCAGCGGACAGGCTGCTAACTGGCATCTGAAGTAGCTCATTTTAAGCCAGCTCGGGTATCGTTCAGCTCCTCAGGTTAGCATATGCACGTAGCTGCCTGTTGAGTAGCTGCCTGCACTCCCAACTAAACAGCTCCACCAGTTCAGTCCAAAGGTTCGCCCAGTCCAGTTTTCTTTCTACAGCAGTGATCAAAAGCAGCTGTCCAAGGAAGAATAAGAACAGGGCAAGTATGCTTCCTCTGGGTGCTTTCCCACACTCCGACTATTTTCAGCTCATAAGTCACACAAGCTCGACACGATTCCTTCAGGTAGCAGCCTTCCATAGATCTTTCTCTCACGTATTTGACCAGTTTCTCAGCCACAGTACCAGCTGATCTGCAGTAACTTTTGGTGGCAAGTTCCATAGGGCTATCACCACTTAAAAGAAAACAGTTCCTTTTCTTTTGACCCTGTTCCCCGTAACTCTACTTGACAGCCCTTCATTCTTGGGTTGGAAGAGTGAACACCTATCCATCTTCTCCATGCCACATGATTTTATACTTTGCTGTGTTGTTTCTTTTTCAAGATAAAGAGTCCCAGCCTATCCAGTCACTTTTTTTTTGGTAGCCATTTTACATTCTTGATCATTCCTGTTACCCAGTTTTTCTGGGAAAACTGTGCTTTTTCCAGTAGTTTAAGATAAAGGGGCCATACCTACACACAGTTTTCAAGGTGTGGTCAAGCCATCAGTTAATACAGCGGGATCTTGATGTTCACTGTCCCTTTCCTAATAATTCCAGAAATTTGGTTTGCATTTTTGATGACTGCCAAGCATTAAGTCTGGTGCAATGCAATGATCTATCATAACCCCAAAATCTCCCTCTTGAGTAGTAATGGTAAACTCAAACCCAACATTTCATATATGATGCTAGGATCGATTTTCCCCACATGCATTACCCTGTGTTTACTTGCATTGACTTTTATCTGCCATTTTAATTTCCAAACTGTAAATAGAAAGCCTTCCGGCAAATGTTCTTAAACTGCCCTTCTCCTTACTATCCTGAGTAATTTTGTACCATCATCAACTTTCTTGCTACACCTACCAGATCATTTCTGAAAACGTTGATCTGTGCAGGTCCCAGCACAGGTTCTTGTAGAACTTCACTGGATGACCTGCCCTGACTAAGAGAGCTCATCATTTACTCCTACTCTCTTTTCTATCTTTTAATCAAGTCTTTATGCATACATACACATTTTCTTTATTCATAGCTATTTGGTTTCTTCAAAAGTCTTTGGTGAGGGAATTTACTGAAATCTCTTCAGAAGTCTCCATAAACTACATCTACTGAATCTCTCTGATCCACACATCTGTTGACCCTTTCAAAGAACTCCAGATGCATCTGTAAGCCTGAAATTCATTTTACTAAAGCCATGCTGACTCTCTTCAAGTAGACTGTATTTATCTAGGTACCTACTGATTCATAGTTCCTTTATCTTAATTCTCATTTAGGTCTGTAATCTGACAGGCAAGTTTAGTTCCCTAGATCCTCCTGGAACCTTTCGTAAAGGGTGGCAACACATTCACCAAACTCCAGTCCTCGGATACCAAGGAAGATTAAGTTAGAGTGGCAGTGAGAGAGTTGCACATTATTTTTAGTATTTCAGCAATTTTCTCTTTCTGTTTTCTTTGAGCTTTGGGTGAAAACTCAATTGGTTAGTGCTGACTTTTCTCGAAAACTTCACCCATAGTCACTTCAGCTTCAGACAGATCCTCTGCTGGTTTCCTTCCCTTCGCCCCATCCTGAAGAGGGTTCTGTCTGGGGAATGACCTCTATTTCTTCAGCTTCTCAGCTCTCCAAGTGTTCCCTTTGTACCCTGATCATCAGTTGGCACTAGACTCTCTAACAGGCTAATTATTACTAATATACCTGAAGGATGATTTAGCATTTATTTTGATTCCTTTAGCTACTCTTTTCCCTCAGATTGCCTCTGACAGGCGGCTTCTGCCTTAAGTGCCATCTCCTGAATGTCCCCTACAACAGGGTCTTCATCATCCTCAATCACATTTGGAACTTTGAGAGTCTCTGTTGGCCACTCCAAGCTTTTGTGTGGCACTAAGGAGTTGTAACATGGGCACGCATCTAATTAATCGTCAGATTTTTAATCCCTGCCATGCTGTGTGACTTAAACACACAAACCACCCAATGACTCAACTTCTCCATCTGGAAGACAGGGATAACAACAGATACCTTCTTTTCTAAGCATTTTTACATCAAAGGAAGTGTCATGATTTTTTTCTCAATTATAAAGTAGTACGGTATTAAAAATTATCTAACAATAGCCTTCTTTTGAGAGTTTATCTCAAATAAAAAGCTATAGCAGTGCCATTCTTTCATCCCAAGAAAAAGATATTTTACTTTTGAAGACTGTGTCTTCGTGGATCTTCGCAAGACTTGTTCAAAACTCTGCTGAGTCACTAGAAAGCTACTGAACAGAAAGATGAACTTTATTGCCATGTGATTACCGCTTACATTCAAGTGAATTAATCCAAAACACCTGTAATAAATGGCACTCCACTCAAAACCCAGGAATACATTTGGTTGGTTTTGGGAGAGTTTCAATGGGGTTGTGTTTTTTGTTTGTGTGGGTTGGTTTTGGGTTTGTTTTTTGGGGTTGGGTTTTTTTGGTTTTTTTGGGTTTTGTTTTTTTTTTTTTACATTTTGCCTTTGACAGCAATAGTGACACCATGGGTGAAAACAATCCATGAGTCAAATATACATTAAAAAAGAGAAAAAAATCCTCTGAAGAAAACAGATACAACTTAAGTTATCTGGGTTACATTCCAAAATAGCCTGTAACTCTACTGTAAGCAGAAAAGATAGCATTTGGCAAATTTACCTGTCTCCAAACGATTTATTTTATATACGGAATTACCCACATGTAGGACTAGAATAGTTTGGTCAGTTTTCCTGGACACCCAGAAGACACATTTTTCTGTGATAGAAGAGCACGTGTGCCTTGAATGTCTTTATCCAAACAGCTACTGCAGTCAAAATTCTCAATCCATTGACAATTCCTTGGTTAAGAGTTGAGATCAGAACAAGAGAAATTAGTTGGGAAAAACTAAGTATACAATAGTCCCTCTGCTGAATGGAGTGCAGCTACAACAGGGATCCTTTCTCGCCTGGTTTGGATAAGCATAGCCCTCTGATGCCGGCATGGTGAGAACTTCCCCTCTTGTTTTAATCTACTATAACCATCAAAACTGAATCACACAGGGCCTGTAACTCCCACATTTGTAGCTAATCTTTTATCATGCATTCTCAAAGCCCCAGATCTAAAATACATGTGATGGGGCGAGAACCTCGTTCCTCATGACCATAGGGAAAGCCTTAGAAATTACTTGTGTATACTAAGAAATTCAGAAACCAAGAGAAAATACATGAAATTTAATGCATTAGACTGTTAACATTTCATGTTTAGAAACAAATGTTCTGGTTGGTTTGTTTGTGCATGGGGGGGTCTTTTTTAAACAGGATTTTTTAATGTCTGGGTTTGGCCATATCACATTCCCCTGCTGACAGCAAAACCATCCATGGATAGAGGAAAGGGTGACTAGAGAAACCAGTTATCAGTGCTAATTCTGAAGGGTTACCAATATTAGGTTCAAAGAAAAAAATCCTTAGAATTAATAGCAAGAGAAAGGAGAAATTAATTAAAAAAAATTACCTGCCTTTCAAGTAATACCATGCCCCTCTGCATCTAGCAGAAAAGCAGCGAGAAGCACTCTGTTTTACATTTATCTGAATTTCTTCAAAACATTTTTGACCCTCCTACCCCTCTGTGCAGTGACCCTTCCCATCTTTCTAGAAGTCGTTACTCAAATGAACAGAATGTTCCAAAGCTGGTTTATAGCACACAGTGTAATAGTTCCCTTAAAGAGAAGAGAAACTATTCTACAGGAAGCTAAAGCAAATATTAAATTGCACAAATATGTATTCAAAGGCAGGAAATGCCATTGTTGAGAGTGCAAGCAGAAGTTCAACTCTGCTATCTTACACATGAATGATGAAATACCTTCTAATTGTGTGACTAAGTATTTCCAAAGAAGATAATATATCACATTTGCCCTTCTCTGCATGTGCAGTAACTTGCACAGTTCAGTGTATAACACAAACAGAATCTTTTAAGGAAATGTCTACACACAATGCACAACAAACATTTAGGATTCTTACTCCCATGCACATAAGTTCACAGATAGTCTCATTTAGGAGCTATTTACTGAAGAAAACCGCAGTTACAAACTCAGATGAACAGGTATCCACATACCTAGAGTTCCAAAAGATTTGCAAGGGACTACAATAAACCTAGAAGCCTGTGCAGCACAAAGGCATCACGTAATTGACCATTATATTGTAAATAAATGTCTAAATTACAAAAGGTGTCATGGGTGCCTTTGGGAAAGTGAATGCTTTGACTGGTAACAATTTCAATCGGTGTGAAAGCTAATGTCTTTTTTTGCAAGACATGTCCAAGTCCTCTTCAGCACAGGCAAGAATTCTGTAAAAACGTTTGAGAGGGGATATAATAATCTTGCTCAGGCAGAAACCACAGGTGAGAAAAAGGTAACAATAAACTAAACAAAGAACTGTATCTTCTTTCCAAAGAAGCAGTTCTAGCTCCTCAGTCCTCCTAGACACTGTGACCACAGCAGCAAAAGCAGCTAGGAGAAGTTAAGATGATGACTACTTCTAGCGCCATCTCTAAAACGAGACAGAAAACTACTACTGAGCAGTGTCAGCGCTTAACTTCGAGTGCCTCTGTACAGGAGACCTTCACATGCAGTCAATCAGCCCACTACCCTTCCACCCTGAGGTAGGAACAACAGATTCCTTTTACTGCGTCACTGAATCCCCGGCTCTACGAGCTGCAGGCACCCATTCCCTGGGTGTGTCTGGGAACCAAAGGCATTCATTTCAGACAGATGAGTATCAAGCCTCAAAAAGCCCACTTGGAGGAAGAACTGACTCAAGGGACAAGTGTTTTCTGAGACAGAGGGACACGGGAGAGAGTAGGTACAATCCTGCATTTGTCTAAGGCATCAGTATAGCCAAGGCCATGTCTGAGCACCAGAAGCACCTGTGCAATGAAAAAAAGCATCTAAGAGATTGGCATGATTGTAAAGGAAATAGTAAGGGGCTAGGCAGGGGGATAGATTTGAATCAACCTCCTGTTCAGTTTCTCATCTTTCTCTCCCCTAGAAACTCCAGCCTAATGACTATGGCACATATGACACATTTAAATTCCAGAGTAACGACGATACTTTCCATGGACAGCAATTAAGTGCATCAGAGAAGAAGGACATAGAACATGGTCAGAGGGCCATTTTCTATCTCTTCCCAAAAATATAGTGCCATCATTTAAAGACATTTGGAGGTTTGGTTTTTTTTCCCCAGGCACTTTAAGATGCATTTAATTGTCTCGTGATCCAAATTGCTTGCACAGTGCTCTACCAGTATTCATGATTGTTGGAACAGTTGTTAGCGACAATTTTCTAAAGCACAGAGAAGCACATTCTGGACACTACTAGCTCAGAAACAACAATGAAATTATTATATCCTGGAAACTAGATTCCCTCTAAAAGCTGATCTGTCACAAGCAAAAGTAGAAAAAATTAGATTCTTTCATAACTGACCCCTTTACTCAATGTTCAGACACTGAATACACTATAGGATCCTATTCTCTTTGCCAAGCCTCTAGTTCTGCGACTCACAGATGTATAATCGGTGTCCTAGCTGCTGAGAAGCTATCCAGTCATGTCTGGCATTTCAGACTGCTCCTTAAGTAGGAAAACATTAGTGTACTACTCCCGTGCATGCGAATGAAAGAAGGATATGAATGTCGCAAGGACTGGACAAGACTTCCTACCAAAAAAACCCCTGCTAGCATTGATAAAGAAACCTGTGGTTTTAAAGAGAGATTTCAATGTCCACAGCCCAGCCTCTGCCATGTGCCATCTGCGTAGCCACTGTGGAAAAAACATTTGAGTGGGAATTCCTTCAGCGAGCCTTCCACATACACACATAGCTCCCAAATATGTATGCACTCTGACTGAATGCCACATTAGATCCTAATGGTCAGACAGGCAGGCAAATTCCCACCCAGAGCATATTGCTAGAGCTATGGGTCTGCGCAACCACACAGAATGAAGATGCAGGTGATGAATCCTGATGTTTGTGCATGCCCAGCTGAACAGAAATTTAGGGTTAGACAGCAGAGATATGGAATGATAGTGACCTTAATGGTGCTTAAATCCTTTTGGGGATTTAAGCACCATTAAGGTGTTTTAGTTCTTGAACTTAAAAACTCAAGCACTAAAGAATATTTCTAAGTATGGATAAGCATATGCATTAGTAAGGGAACAGAAGGTAATGCCCAGTTTCCTTTAAAATGAGTTCTGTGTAAAACACTCAGTTAATGTTTTTAGGTCACCCTAGTAACATAAGCAACATTACCATAGTAGCATCTCATATGGAAAGACAGATCACTGCAACCTCATGAAAAGGTAATTCTATTTCTCTGACTCATGGTAATAAATCCACATTTGTGGAGTGAAATGATGGACAGTCACCAACCATCCTGAGCTCCCAATGATGTCAGGTTAGTTGACTATTCAATATGTGTAAATTTGAAAAAAAAAAAAAAACACCCAACCCAAAAAACCCACAGTAAATGTCATACTTAAATTTATGATTCCCCCAAAGTTCAGCCTGTTCTGAGCAATTAGCACAAAATTACTGCCAGAGCTGTGATATATTAGAATAAACAGCACTTTAAAAAGATACAGATGTTAAATGTGTATGTGCCTTTGAGAGTCATGTTAAACATTTAAAAGTAACCTCGGTGATTATTGGTGCGTTTAGATTTTATAAGATCTAGGACTGGCAGAGGACTCTCTAGTTCTTGTTCTGTACTATACCACACGTGTGATCTGGATTAAATTTCTGAGGGAGGCCTCTTTTTGTCCCTTCCAGACTTTTACTTAATAAGAGTGCAGTGAGCTAAATTCAGAAGCAGGGTAGACATATGCACCTCCAAAAACTTTATGGGTCAAATTTAACAATGACTAAATAGTGGTACAAACTATAATCCTGGTGTCTAAGAGAAGCAAGTCATTGACTTCAGTGGTTACTCTTCAGAGAACGCAAGATGAGAATCAACTTACAGGTAATATAAACTGTTCACAGATAGGTGCTGGGCAGAGTGACCTGCACAAATTTAACATGTATGGCTTGTAAAATGAATATAGTACTATCTGCCTTATGGCAGAAAGCAACAATGTAGATGGCAGTAGCAGCCTCCGTAACAAGCATTGTGACAGTGGGTTATAAGTTTTTTCCCCCCGAGCTCTCAACTATATGCATCTACCCTCCTCAGCAAGTAAGCTACAGTTTTAAACTGAAAAACAAATACTCTCTTATCCCAAGAGTGTCACAAAAACTGTTCTGGCAGAGAAAGCTGAAGGCCAAGAGGGAAATAAAGCATTTCTCTTGCATTCTGTCTTTCTGGATGAACAGAACTTGGAAGTGTTACAGTAAAGCGTAAGAGAAGTTAGAAAACTAGTTTTCCCTCTCTGGCTCTTTTTCAGTTCTAGCCTCATCCTAGCCTCCCCTCCTATTCTGGGCCCCCACCTCCCTACTCAAAACACAAACCACCAGGACATCTATCAACAGGTTGTCTTTCCTGCAGCTCCCAAGACACCCAGCTCAACCCAGCACGTTACCAGTTCCTTCAAACTCAGCCACACTTCCCAGTGCTGCTGCATTCAGCGTGTGCTCCACAGCTTCTGCTGAGAGGCTGAGTGCATCGTTAATGGCAATTATTCCAATAGCACTTAATGTCCAGCCTGCAGTGACATGAATAACTAGCAGGAGAGTTTAAGATTAAACAGTTCTCCCCAAATATATAGGTTATCTTCCCACACTTCTTCCTCTTCAGCATCTCCATTACACTTGTTTTGCATGCTTGCTGAGTGCTGAATTAGCTCAAGTTACTGCATTTTATCACATACTCCTCTTTTAGGAATATTTTACATACAATGAGAAACTTACACCATGATTTAAGTCGTTGTTAAACTTGTCTCAGTATGCATCATTAATAAACACTGCTTAGAAACCACACATGAATTTGTGGCTTTCTTTTGCCACCAAACAGCAGACAAATACAAAGTAATAGACAATACTTTGAAGTGCTAAAATCCTGCCTAGAAAAAGACAGGCAGGGTACAAAGAGTTGTTTCAATTTCTGATTTATGAGTGGGGACCAGAGAGGTTTGATCACAGAGTTGTTTTCTTATTTTAAATGGTGGTGTGGTTTAACCTCAGTCGGCAACTGAGCACCACACAGCCGCCCACACCCCCCCCCCCCCCCGGC